>NC_091587.1:18408885-18421385 GCF_042767895.1 Penaeus vannamei | reverse complement strand
ATGGAGTCCCAGGGTATAAAGCCCGGGGGAATGGAGTTCCAGGGTATGAAGCCCGGGGAATGGAGTTCCAGGGTATGAGGCCCGGGGGAATGGAGTCCCAGGGTATAAGGCCCGGGGATGGAGTCCCAGGGTATGAGGCCCGGGGATGCAGTCCCAGGGTATGAGGCCCGGGGGAATGGAGTCCCAGGGTATGAGGCCCGGGGGAATGGAGTCCCAGGGTATGAGGCCCGGGGAATGGAGTCCCAGGGTATGAGGCCCAGGGATGGAGTCCCAGAGTATGAGGCCCGTGGAATGGAGTCCCAGGGTATGAGGCCCAGGGGAATGGAGTCCCAGGGTATGAGGCCCGGGGAATGGAGTCCCAGGGTATGAGGCCCGAGGATGGAGTCCTAGGGTATGAGGCCCGGGGGAATGGAGTCCCAGGGAATGAGGCCCGGGGATGGAGTCCCAGGGTGTGGAGCCCGGGGAATAGAGTCCCAGGGTATGAGGCCCGGGGATGGAGTCCCAGGGTATGAGGCCCGGGGGAATGGAGTCCAAGAGTATGAGGCCCGGAGGAATGGGGTCCCAGGGTATGAGGCCCGGGGAATGGAGTCCCAGGGTATGAGGCCCGAAGGTATGGAGTCCCAGGGTATAAGGCCCGGGGAATGGAGTCCCAGGGTATGAGGCCCGGGGGAATGGAGTCCCAGGGTATGAGGCCCGGGGAATGGAGTCCCAGGGTATGAGGCCCGAAGGTATGGAGTTCCAGGGTATGAGGCCCGGGGAATGGAGTCCCAGGGTATAAGGCCCCGGGGAATGGAGTCCCAGGGTATGAGGCCCGGGGAATGGAGTTCCAGGGTATGAGGCCCGGGGAATGGAGTCCCAGGGTATGAGGCCCGGGGATGGAGTACCTGGGTATGAGGCCCGGGGGAATGGAGTCCCAGGGTATGAGGCCCGGGGATGGAGTCCCAGGGTATGAGGCCCGGGGAATGGAGTCCCAGGGTATGAGGCCCGAGGAATGGAGTCCCAGGGTATGAGGCCCGGGGAATGGAGTCCCAGGGTATGAGGCCCGGGGGAATGGAATCCAAGAGTATGAGGCCCGGGGGAATGGAGTCCCAGGGTATGAGGCCCGGGGATGGAGTCCCAGGGTATGAGGCCCAGGGATGGAGTCCCAGGGTATGAATCCCGGGGAATGGAGTCCCAGGGTATGAGGCCCGGGGAATGGATTCCCAGGGTATGAGGCCCGGGGAATGGAGTCCCAGGGTATGAGGCCCGGGGATGGAGTTCCAGGGTATGAGGCCCGGGGAATGGAGTTCCAGGATATGAGGCCCGGGGAATGGAGTCCTAGGGTATGAGGCCCGGGGAATGGAGTCCCAGGGTATGAGGCCCGGAGGAATGGAGTCCCAGGGTATGAGGCCCGGGGAATGGAGTCCCAGGGTATGAGGCCCGGGGATGGATTCTTAGGGTATGAGGCCCGGGGAATGGAGTCCCAGGGTATGAGACCCGGAGGAATGGAATCCCAGGGTATGAAGCACGGGGAATGGAGTCCCAGGGTATGAGGCCCGGGGAATGGAGTCCCAGGGTATAAGGCCCGAGGGAATGGAATCCCAGGGTATGAGGCCCGGGGGATGGAGTCCCAGGGTATGAGGCCCGGGGATGAAGTTCCAGGGTATGAGGCCCGGGGATGGAGTCCCAGGGTATGAGGCCCGGGGGAATGGAGTCCCAGGGTATGAGGACCGAGGATGGAGTCCCAGGGTATGAGGCCCGGGGATGGAGTTCCAGGGTATGAGGCCCGGGGATGGAGTCCCAAGGTATGAGGCCCGGGGGAATGGAGTCCCAGGGTATGAGGCCCGGGGAATGGAGTCCCAGGGTATGAGGCCCGGGGGAATGGAGTCCAAGAGTATGAGGCCCGGGGGAATGGAGTCCCAGGGTATGAGGCCCGGGGATGGAGTCCCAGGGTATGAGGCCCGGGGAATGGAGTCCCAGGGTATGAGGCCCGGGGAATGGAGTCCCAGGGTATGAGGCCCGTGGAATGGATTCCCAGGGTATGAGGCCCGGGGAATGGAGTCCCAGGGTATGAGGCCCGGTGATGGAGTTCCAGGGTATGAGGCCCGGGGAATGGAGTTCCAGGATATGAGGCTCAGGGAATGGAGTCCTAGGGTATGAGGCCCGGGGGAATGGAGTCCCAGAGTATGAGACCCGGGGGAATGGAGCCCCAGGGTATGAGGCCCGGGGAATGGAGTCCCAGGGTATGAGGCCCAGGGATGGAGTCCCAGAGTATGAGGCCCGGGGAATGGAGTCCCAGGGGAATGGAGTCCCAGGGTATGAGGCCCGGGGGAATGGAGTCCCAGGGTATGAGGCCCGGGGAATGGAGTCCCAGGGTATGAGGCCCGGGGGAATGGAGTCCAAGAGTATGAGGCCCGGGGGAATGGAGTCCCAGGGTATGAGGCCCGGGGATGGAGTCCCAGGGTATGAGGCCCGGGGATGGAGTCCCACGGTATGAGGCCCGGGGAATGGAGTCCCAGGGTATGAGGCCCGGGGAATGGAGTCCCAGGGTATGAGGCCCGGGGAATGGATTCCCAGGGTATGAGGCCCGGGGAATGGAGTCCCAGGGTATGAGGCCCGGTGATGGAGTTCCAGGGTATGAGGCCCGGGGAATGGAGTTCCAGGATATGAGGCTCGGGGAATGGAGTACTAGGGTATGAGGCCCGGGGAATGGAGTCCCAGGTATGAGGCCCGGGGAATGGAGTCCCAGGGTATGAGGCCCGGGGAATGGAGTCCCAGGGTATGAGGCCCCGGGAATGGAGTCCCGGGGTATGAGGCCCAGAGGAATGGAGTCCCAGGGTATGAGGCCCGGGGAATGGAGTCCCGGGGTATGAGGCCCGGGGGAATGGAGTCCCAGGGTATGAGGCCCGGGGGAATGGAGTCCCAGGGTATGAGGCCCGGGGAATGGAGTCCCAGGTTATGAGGCCCGGGGAATGGAGTCCCAGGGTATGAGGCACGGGGAATGGAGTCCCAGGGTATGAGGCACGGGGAATGGAGTCCCAGGGTATGAGGCCCGGGGAATGGAGTCCCAGAGTATGAGGCCCGGGGAATGGAGTCCCAGGGTATGAGGCCCGGGGATGGAGTCCCAGGGTATGAGGCCCGGGGAATGGAGTCCCAGGGTATGAGGCCCGGGGGAATGGAGTCCCAGAGTATGAGGCCCGGGGGAATGGAGCCCCAGGGTATGAGGCCCGGGGAATGGAGTCCCAGGGTATGAGGCCCAGGGATGGAGTCCCAGAGTATGAGGCCCGGGGAATGAAGTCCCAGGGTATGAGGCCCAGGGGAATGGAGTCCCAGGGTATGAGGCCCGGGGAATGGAGTCCCAGGGGAATGGAGTGCCAGGGTATGAGGCACGGGGGAATGGAGTCCCAGGGTATGAGGCCCGGGGAATGGAGTCCCAGGGTATAAGGCCCGGAAGAATGGAGTCCCAGGGTATGAGGCCCGGGGAATGGAGTCCCAGGGTATGAGGCCCGGGGGAATGGAGTCCCAGGGTATGAGGCCCGGGGGAATGAAGTCCCAGGGTATAAGGCCCGGGGTTGGAGTCCCAGGGTATGAGGCCCGGGGAACTGAGTCCCGGGGTATGAGGCCCGGGGGAATGGAGTCCCAGGGTATGAGGCCCGGGGGAATGGAGTCCCAGGGTATGAGGCCCGGGGGAATGGAGTCCCAGGGTATGAGGCCCGGGGAATGGCGTCCCAGGGTATGAGGCCCAGGAATGGAGTCCAAGAGAATGAGGCCCGTGGAATGAAGTCCCAGGGTATGAGGCCCAGGGGAATGGAGTCCCAGGGTATGAAGCCCGGGGAATGGAGTCCCAGGGTATGAGGCCCAGGGGAATGGAGTCCCAGAGTATGAGGCCCGGGGAATGGAGTCGCAGGGTATGAGGCCTGAGGATGGAGTCCCAGGGTATGAGGCCCGGGGAATGGAGTCCCAGGGTATGAGGTCCGGAAGAATGGAGTCCCAGGTTATGAGGCCCGGGGAATGGAGTCCCAGGGTATGAGGCCCGGAGGAATGGAGTCCCAGGGTATGAGGCCCGGGGGAATGGAGTCCCAGGGTATGAGGCCCGGGGGAATGGAGTCCCAGGGTATAAGGCCCGGGGATGGAGTCCCAGGGTATGAGGCCCGGGCATGGAGTCCCAGGGTATGAGGCCCGGGGAATGGAGTCCCAGGGTATGAGGCCCGGGGATGGAGTACCAGGGTATGAGGCCCGGGGATGGAGTCCCAGGGTATGAGGCCCGGGGAATGGAGTCCCAGGGTATGAGGCCCGGGGGAATGGAGTCCCAGAGTATGAGGCCCGGGGATGGAGTCCCAGGGTATGAGGCCCGGGGAATGGAGTTCCAGGATATGAGGCCCGGGGAATGGAGTCCTAGGGTATGAGGCCCGGGGAAAGGAGTCCCTGGGTATGAGGCCCGAAGGAATGGAGTCCCAGGGTATGAGGCCCGGGGATGGAGTCCCAGGGTATGAGGCCCTGGGAAATGAGTCCCAGGGTATGAGGCCCGGGGAATGGAGTCCCAGGGTATGAGGCCCGGGGAATGGAGTCCAAGGGTATGAGGCACGGGGAATGGAGTCCCAGGGTATGAGGCCCGGGGGAATGGAGTCCCAGTGTATAAGGCCCGGGGATGGAGTCCCAGGGTATGAGACCCGGGGATGGAGTCCCAGGGTATGAGGCCCGGGGAATGGAGTCCCAGGGTATGAGACCCGGGGATGGAGTACCAGGGTATGAGGCCCGGGGAATGGAGTCCCAGGGTATGAGGCCCGGGGGAATGGAGTACCAGTGTATGAGGCCCGGGGAATGGAGTCCCAGGGTATAAGGCCCGGGGATGGAGTCCCAGGGTATGAGGCCCGGGGAATGGAGTCCTAGGGTATGAGGCCCGGGGATGGAGTACCAGGGTATGAGGCCCGGGGAATGGAGTCCCAGGGTATGAGGCCCGGGGAATGGAGTCCCAGGGTATGAGGCCCGGGGAATGGAGTCCCAGGGTATGAGGCCCGGGGAATGGAGTCCCAGGGTATGAGGCCCAGGGATGGAGTCCAAGAGAATGAGGCCCGTGGAATGAAGTCCCAGGGTATGAGGCCCAGGGGAATGGAGTCCCAGGGTATGAAGTCCGGGGAATAGAGTCCCAGGGTATGAGGCCCAGGGGAATGGAGTCCCAGGGTATGAGGCCCGGGGAATGGAGTCCCAGGGTATGAGGCCCGAGGATGGAGTCTCAGGGTATGAGGCCAAGGGAATGGAGTCCCAGGGTATAAGACCCGGGGGAATGGAGTCCCAGGGTATAAGGCCCGGGGATGGAGTCCCAGGGTATGAGGCCCGGGCATGGAGTCCCAGGGTATGAGGCCCGGGGAATGGAGTCCCAGGGTATGAGGCCCGGGGATGGAGTACCAGGGTATGAGGCCCGGGGAATGGAGTCCCAGGGTATGAGGCCCGGGGAATGGAATACCAGGGTATGAGGCCCGGGGGAATGGAGTCCCAGGGTATGAGGCCCGGGGATGGAGTTCCAGGGTATGAGGCCCGGGGAATGGAGTCCCAGGGTATGAGGCCCGGGGGAATGGAGTCCCAGGGTATGAGGGCCGGGGATGGAGTCCCAGGGTATGAGGCCCGGGGATGGAGTACCAAGGTATAAGGCCCGGGAATGGAGTCCCAGGGTATGAGGCGCGGGGAATGGAGTCCCAGGGTATGAGGCCCGGGGGAATGGAGTCCCCGGGTAAAAGGACCGGAGGAATGGAGTCCCAGGGTATGAGGCACGGGGAATAGAGTCCCAGGGTATGAGGCCCGAGGATGGAGTCCCAGGGTATGAGGCCCGGGGAATGGAGTCCCAGGGTATGAGGCCCGGAAGAATGGAGGCCCAGGGTATGAGGCCCGGAGATGGAGTCACAGGGTATGAGGCCCGGGGATGGAGTCCTAGGGTATGAGGCCCGGGGAATGGAGTCCCAGGGTATGAGGCCCAGGGGAATGGAGTCCTAGAGTATGAGGCCCGGGGAATAGAGTCCCAGGGTATGAGGCCCGAGGATGGAGTCCCAGGGTATGAGGCCCGGGGAATGGAGTCCCAGGGTATGAGGCCCGGGGATGGAGTCCCAGGGTATGAGGCCCGGGGAATGGAGTCCCAGGGTATGAGGCCCGGGGGAATGGAGTCCCAGAGTATGAGGCCCGGGGGAATGGAGTCCCAGGGTATGAGGCCCGGGGAATGGAGTCCCAGGGTATGAGGCCCGGGGATGGAGTCCCAGGGTATGAGGCCCGGGGAATGGAGTCCCAGGGTATGAGGCCCGGGGAATGGAGTCCCAGGGTATGAGGCCCGGGGAATGGAGTCCCAGGGTATGAGGCCCGGGGAATGGAGCCCCAGGGTATGAGGCCCGGGGAATGGAGTCCCAGGGTATGAGGCCCAGAGGAATGGAGTCCCAGGGTATGAGGCCTGGGGAATGGAGTCCCAGGGGAATGAAGTCCTAGGGTATGAGGCCCGGGGGAATGGAGTGCCAGGGTATGAGGCACGGGGGAATGGAGTCCCAGGGTATGAGGCCCGGGAAATGGAGTCCCAGGGTATAAGGCCCGGAATAATGGAGTCCCAGGGTATGAGGCCCGGGGAATGGAGTCCCAGGGTATGAGGCCCGGGGAATGGAGTCCCAGGGTATGAGGCCCGGGGGAATGGAGTCCCAGGGTATGAGGCCCGGGGGAATGAAGTCCCAGGGTATAAGGCCCGGGGAATGAGTCCCAGGGTATGAGGCCCGGGGATGGAGTCCCTGGGTATGAGGCCCGGGGAATGGAGTCCCAGGGTATGAGGCCCGGGGGAATGGAGTCCCAGAGTATGAGGCCCGGGGGAATGGAGTCCCAGGGTATGAAGCCCGGGGATTTGAGTCCCAGGTTATGAGGCCCAGGGATGGAGTCCAAGAGAATGAGGCCCGTGGAATGAAATCCTAGGGTATGAGACCCAGGGGAATGGAGTCCCAGGGTATGAAGCCCGGGGAATGGAGTCCCAGGGTATGAGGCCCAGGGGAATGGAGTCCCAGGGTATGAGGCCCGGGGAATAGAGTCCCAGGGTATGAGGCCCGAGGATGGAATCCCAGGGTATGAGGCCCGGGGAATAGAGTCCCAGGGTATGAGGCCCGGAAGAATGGAGTCCCAGGGTATGAGGCCCGGGGAATGGAGTCCCAGGGTATCAGGCCCGGAGGAATGGAGTCCCAGGGTATGAGGCCCGGGGGAATGGAGTCCCAGGGTATGAGGCCCGGGGGAATGGAGTCCCAGGGTATAAGGCCCGGGGATGGAGTCCCAGGGTATGAGTCCCGGGCATGGAGTCCCAGGGTATGAGGCCCGGGGAATGGAGTCACATGGTATGAGACCCGGGGATGGAGTACCAGGGTATGAGGCCCGGGGATGGAGTCCCAGGGTATGAGGCCCGGGGAATGGAGTCCCAGGGTATGAGGCCCGGGGGAATGGAGTCCCAGAGTATGAGGCCCGGGGATGGAGTCCCAGGGTATGAGGCCCGGGGAATGGAGTTCCAGGATATGAGGCCCGGGGAATGGAGTCCTAGGGCATGAGGCCCGGGGAATGGAGTCCCAGGGTATGAGGCCCGAAGGAATGGAGTCCCAGGGTATGAGGCCCAGGGGAATGGAGTCCCAGGGTATAAGGCCCGGGGATGGAGTCCCAGGGTATGAGGCCCGGGGAATGGAGTCCTAGGGTATGAGGCCCGGGGGAACGGAGTCCCAGGGTATAAGGCCCGGGGATGGAGTTCCAGGGTATGAGGCCCGGGGAATGGAGTCCTAGGGTATGAGGCCCGGGGATGGAGTACCAGGGTATGAGGCCCGGGGAATGGAGTCCTAGGGTATGAGGCCCGGGGATGGAGTACCAGGGTATGAGGCCCGGGGAATGGAGTCCCAGAGTATGAGGCCCGGGGGAATGGAGTCCCAGAGTATGAGGCCCGGGGGAATGGAGTCCCAGGGTATGAGGACCGAGGATGGAGTCCCAGGGTATGAGGCCCGGGGATGGAGTTCCAGGGTATGAGGCCCTGGGATGGAGTCCTAAGGTATGAGGCCCGGGGAATGGAGTCCCAGGGTATGAGGCCCGGGGATGGAGTACCAGGGTATGAGGCCCGGGGAATGGAGTCCCAGGGTATGAGGCCCGGGGATGGAGTTCCAGGGTATGAGGCCCGGGGAATGGAGTTCCAGCATATGAGGCCCGGGGAATGGAGTCCTAGGGTATGAGGCCCGGGGAATGGAGTCCCAGGGTATGAGGCCCGGAGGAATGGAGTCCCAGGGTATGAGGCCCGGGGAATGGAGTCCCAGGGTATGAGGCCCCGGGAATGGAGACCGAGGGTATGAGACCCAGAGGAATGGAGTCCCAGGGTATGAGGCCCGGGGAACTGAGTCCCGGGGTATGAGGCCCGGGGGAATGGGGTCCCAGGGTATGAGGCCCGGGGGAATGGAGTCCCAGGGTATGAGGCCCGGGGAATGGAGTCCCAGTGTATGAGGCCCGGGGAATGGAGTCCCAGGGTATGAGGTACGGGGAATGGAGTCCCAGGGTATGAGGCACGGGGAATGGAGTCCCAGGGTATGAGGCCCGGGGAATGGAGTCCCAGAGTATGAGGCCCGGGGAATGGAGTCCCAGGGAATGAGGCCCGGGGATGGAGTCCCAGGGTATGAGGCCCGGGGAATGGAGCCCCAGGGTATGAGGCCCGGGGAATGGAGTCCCAGGGTATGAGGCCCAGAGGAATGGAGTCCCAGGGTATGAGGCCTGGGGAATGGAGTCCCAGGGTATGAGGCCCGGGAAATGGAGTCCCAGGGTATAAGGCCCGGAATAATGGAGTCCCAGGGTATGAGGCCCGGGGAATGGAGTCCCAGGGTATGAGGCCCGGGGGAATGGAGTCCCAGGGTATGAGGCCCGGGGGAATGAAGTCCCAGGGTATAAGGCCCGGGGAATGAGTCCCAGGGTATGAGGCCCGGGGATGGAGTCCCTGGGTATGAGGCCCGGGGAATGGAGTCCCAGGGTATGAGGCCCGGGGGAATGGAGTCCCAGAGTATGAGGCCCGGGGGAATGGAGTCCCAGGGTATGAGGCCCAGGGGAATGGAGTCCCAGGGTATGAGGCCCGGGGAATAGAGTCCCAGGGTATGAGGCCCGAGGATGGAATCCCAGGGTATGAGGCCCGGGGAATAGAGTCCCAGGGTATGAGGCCCGGAAGAATGGAGTCCCAGGGTATGAGGCCCGGGGAATGGAGTCCCAGGGTATCAGGCCCGGAGGAATGGAGTCCCAGGGTATGAGGCCCGGGGGAATGGAGTCCCAGGGTATGAGGCCCGGGGGAATGGAGTCCCAGGGTATGAGGCCCGGGGATGGAGTCCCAGGGTATGAGGCCCGGGGAATGGAGTCCCAGGGTATGAGGCCCGGGGATGGAGTCCCAGGGTATGAGGCCCGGGGAATGGAGTCCCAGGGTATGAGGCCCGGGGATGGAGTCCCAGGGTATGAGGCCCGGGGATGGAGTCCCAGGGTATGAGGCCCGGGGAATGGAGTCCCAGGGTATGAGGCCCGGGGATGGAGTCCCAGGGTATGAGGCCCGGGGATGGAGTCCCAGGGTATGAGGCCCGGGGAATGGAGTCCCAGGGTATGAGGCCCGGGGAATGGAGTCCCAGGGTATGAGGCCCGGGGAATGGAGTCCCAGGGTATGAGGCCCGGGGAATAGAGTCCCAGGGTATGAGGCCCGAGGATGGAGTCCCAGGGTATGAGGCCCGGGGAATGGAGTCCCAGGGTATGAGGCCCGGAAGAATGGAGTCCCAGGGTATGAGGCCCGGGGAATGGAGTCCCAGGGTATGAGGCCCGGAGGAATGGAGTCCCAGGGTATGAGGCCCGGGGGAATGGAGTCCCAGGGTATGAGGCCCGGGGGAATGGAGTCCCAGGGTATGAGGCCCGGGGATGGAGTCCCAGGGTATGAGGCCCGGGGATGGAGTCCCAGGGTATGAGGCCCGGGGAATGGAGTCCCAGGGTATGAGGCCCGGGGGAATGGAGTCCCAGAGTATGAGGCCCGGGGATGGAGTCCCAGGGTATGAGGCCCGGGGAATGGAGTCCCAGGGTATGAAGCCCGGGGAATGGAGTCCTAGGGAATTAGGCCCGGGGAATGGAGTCCCAGGGTATGAGGCCCGAAGGAATGGAGTCCCAGGGTATGAGGCCCGGGGAATGTAGTCCCAGGGTAAGAGGCCCGTGGAATGGAGTCCCAGGGTATGAGGCCCGGGGAATGGAGTCCCAGGGTATGAGGCCCGGGGAATGGAGTCCCAGGGTATGAGGCCCGGGGAATGGAGTCCCAGGGTATGAGGCCCGGGGAATGGAGTCCCAGGGTATGAGGCCCGGGGAATGGAGTCCCAGGGTATGAGGCCTGAGGATGGAGTCCCAGGGTATGAGGCCCGTGGAATGAAGTCCCAGGGTATGAGGCCCGGGGAATGAAGTCCCAGGGTATGAGGCCCGGGGAATGGAGTCCCAGGGTATGAGGCCCGGGGAATGGAGTCCCAGGGTATGAGGCCCAGGGATGGAGTCCCAGAGTATGAGGCCCGGGGAATGAAGTCCCAGGGTATGAGGCCCAGGGGAATGGAGTCCAAGGGTATGAGGCCCGGGGAATGGAGTCCCAGGGTATGAGGCCCAGAGGAATGGAGTCCCAGGGTATGAGGCCCGGGGAATGGAGTCCCAGGGTATGAGGCCCGGGGAATGGAGTCCCAGGGTATGAGGCCCGGGGAATGGAGTCCCAGGGTATGAGGCCCGGGGAATGGAGTCCCAGGGTATGAGGCCCGGGGAATGGAGTCCCAGGGTATGAGGCCCGGGGAATGGAGTCCCAGGGTATGAGGCCCGGGGATGGAGTCCCAGGGTATGAGGCCCGGGGAATGGAGTCCCAGGGTATGAGGCCCGGGGATAGAGTCCCAGGGTATGAGGCACGGGGAATGGAGTCCCAGGGTATGAGGCAAGGGGGAATAGAGTCCCAGGGTATGAGGCCCGGGGATGGAGTCCCAGGGTGTGAAGCCCGGGGAATGGAGTCCCAGGGTATGAGGCCCGGGGAATGGAGTCCCAGGGTATGAGGCAAGGGGGAATAGAGTCCCAGGGTATGAGGCCCGGGGATGGAGTCCCAGGGTATGAGGCCCGGGGATGGAGTCCCAGGGTATGAGGCCCGGGGAATGGAGTCCCAGGGTATGAGGCCCGGGGATGGAGTCCCAGGGTATGAGGCCCGGGGATGGAGTCCCAGGGTATGAGGCCCGGGGATGGAGTCCCAGGGTATGAGGCCCGGGGAATGGAGTCCCAGGGTATGAGGCCCGGGGATGGAGTCCCAGGGTATGAGGCCCGGGGAATGGAGTCCCAGGGTATGAGGCCCGGGGAATGGAGTCCCAGGGTATGAGGCCCGGGGAATGGAGTCCCAGGGTATGAGGCCCGGGGAATGGAGTCCCAGGGTATGAGGCCCGGGGAATGGAGTCCCAGGGTATGAGGCCCGGGGATGGAGTCCCAGGGTATGAGGCCCGGGGAATGGAGTCCCAGGGTATGAGGCCCGGGGATGGAGTCCCAGGGTATGAGGCCCGGGGATGGAGTCCCAGGGTATGAGGCACGGGGAATGGAGTCCCAGGGTATGAGGCCCGGGGAATGGAGTCCCGGGGTATGAGGCCCGGGGAATGGAGTTCCAGGGTATTAGGCCCAGGGATGGAGTCCCAGGGTATGAGGCCCGGGGAATGGAGTCCCAGGTTATGAGGCCCGGGGAATGGAGTCCCAGGGTATGAGGCCCGGGGAATGGAGTCCCAGGGTATGAGGCCCAGGGAATGGAGTCCCAGGGTATGAGGCCCGGGGAATGGAGTCCCAGGTTATGAGGCCCGGGGATTGGAGTCCCAGGGTATGAGGCCCGGGGAATGGAGTCCCAGGGTATGAGGCACGGGGAATGGAGTCCCAGGGTATGAGGCACGGGGAATGGAGTCCCAGGGTATGAGGCCCGGGGATGGAGTTCCAGGGTATGAGGCCCGGGGATGGAGTCCCAGGGTATGAGGCCCGGGGATGGAGTCCCAGGGTATGAGGCCCGGGGATGGAGTCCCAGGGTATGAGGCCCGGGGAATGGAGTCCCAGGGTATGAGGCCCGGGGAATGGAGTCCCAGGGTATGAGGCCCGAAGGAATGGAGTCCCAGGGTATGAGGCCCGGGGAATGTAGTCCCAGGGTAAGAGGCCCGTGGAATGGAGTCCCAGGGTATGAGGCCCGGGGAATGGAGTCCCAGGGTATGAGGCCCGGGGAATGGAGTCCCAGGGTATGAGGCCCGGGGAATGGAGTCCCAGGGTATGAGGCCCGGGGAATGGAGTCCCAGGGTATGAGGCCCGGGGAATGGAGTCCCAGGGTATGAGGCCCGGGGAATGGAGTCCCAGGGTATGAGGCCCGGGGAATGGAGTCCCAGGGTATGAGGCCCGGGGATGGAGTCCCAGGGTATGAGGCCCGGGGAATGGAGTCCCAGGGTATGAGGCCCGGGGAATGGAGTCCCAGGGTATGAGGCCCGGGGATGGAGTCCCAG
>NC_091587.1:18396385-18401385 GCF_042767895.1 Penaeus vannamei | reverse complement strand
AAGCTGGGAGTAGGGCAATTCGTCTCTGCAATGCCTATTCTGCCCAGGAAGGATGAATATTGATGCTCTCCCTTCTCCTATGGACCATAGCATAATATATATGGATGATTTTAACGCTTGGCATCCCACTTTAGGTGGACGTTCTAATACTGTCAACTACAGTGCCACACAAGTTATGAAGTTCATACAGCACAACCACCTAACTCGCTGGGATCCATGCTTCAGCTCATCAGCCAACCATCCAGCACAGGAAAGACGAGTGGCCAGCGAGCGTAAGCATCCAGCACTACGACCACTTCGCATCTCGTCCTCACAAGTACCGACGCCGCGGTCTGGTGGTCAGAAGACATGATGTGGTGGCTGCCCGGCTCCGGTTAGGCTACAGACCCGTGGGGCAGGTGGGCGAGTCTGAGGACGTGCCCCAGTATTCATCATGCAAGTTGTGCGACGCACACAATCCCAACCACCTACAGCATTACTGCCTCGATTGTCCGAAAGTGGATGATTTAGTACCAAACAGAGATTCTGTCTTGGAAATTTGCAAACATTTGATAATAGATGATAATTTAGAGAAAATACTTTTGCAATACCCATTTTTGGTGGCTGTTAATACTCTTTTTTTCCAATAGCATCCATTGTTTATCATGTATGTGATTATTTTTATCTCTCCTTTTATGGTTTATCTATGGTGTGTACTGCTTGTCAATTGTACTGCTTGTCGCTCCCAGAGCGAAATAAAATTGATGAAAGCAAAAAATCTTTTCCTCTCTCTTCTCCCCCTCCCCCCCTCTCTCTCTCTCTCTCTCTCTCTCTCTCTCTCTCTCTCTCTCTCTCTCTCTCTCTCTCTCTCTCTCTCTCTCTCTCTCTCTCTCTCTCTTCTCCCCTCCCCCCCTCTCACTCTCTCTCTCTCTTCTCTCCCCCCCCCCCCCTCGCTCTCTCTCTCTCTCTCTCTCTCTCTCTCTCTCTCTCTCTCTCTCTCTCTCTCTCTCTCTCTGTCTCTCTCTCTCTCTCTCTCTCTCTCTTCTGCTCCTTGCAGAACGAGCAAAGCAAGATATTGATGAAGACGGTTGCACCAAGGTCAAATCAAGAAACTAGAGAAAAAAAGACAAGAGTACACCAAACACCGAAGCCGTTAATGGGAGCAGATCGTCCTGATACAGTCTACCTTTACATAACCATTTGTCATCCGGACACAAACGAAGAGGATATAGAAGAACACATCCGAAAAGTTTCAAAACATTTAAAGTGTCAAAGACATTAAGACAGTGATGACACATGACTACTACGCCCGAACTATTTATAGACTCTCATACTTTTCCCGACAATGTTAAAGTGCTTTAAGCAACGTCATAAAGTAGAGCAAAAAAACGCTCAGTCTCTCAGTGAAACATGGCTCCACCAGGTAATGGTTAGTAATTTCATCAATATTCCCAATTTTAAAGTTTATAGATGTGATACAGGGCGAGGAGGAGGAGTATGTATATTTGTACGGGATACCCTGAAGTCAAACAGGATATCTACTACCGCAGTTAACAATAGAGAGCTATTAGCGATAGAAATAATGCCCACCAAACTTAAAAGTAACAGACTTTTAAAAGCTGCCTTTCAGATAGACCATAGAGTAAAAAAGAAAAATGTAAAATTGCTAATTCAGTGTGCAAAAAGAAATTATTTCAGAAATAAGAGTATAAGAACTGTGATAAAACATGGGAAATTGCTAAAACTAATGCCTCACAACAAACACCTTACTAGTGATTTTACAAGTCCTATACAAAGCACAGAGCATTTTAATGACTTCTCTTCAAAAATTGGAAAACTAACTTTTGTTGAAACAACTGCTTCTACATTACAACGAAACACAGATCGGGCGAGGTTTATAACTAACACAACCAGTGGACGTAGAAAAATAATAATCTTAAGAATAAAACACATTCGCAAAACAAATGCTGTAGGAGCAGACTGTATTGCTTTGCGCTTCACCAGAGATTGTCTACCCGCAACTGCACGCTATTTGACGGTCATTATTAACACTTCTCTGGTCATTGGCGTCTTTCCGTCGCTTTGGAAACATGGTATAGTAACACCAATTTTCAAGTCGGGGGATATAGACGATGTGGATAATTATCCCCCTATTACTCCCTATATTATCTAAAGTCCTTGAGAGAATTGTAGCAAATCAACTAATGATTTTAATGGAGGCCAATAACTTATTATCTAAAATGCAACTTGGTTTTAGAAATAAGTTGTCTACTGGAACAGCTTTACTACATATAAGTGATGAGATTTATAATAGCATAGACAATAATCAGATAAATTTGCTCAAGTTATGTGACCTTTCTAAGAATTTTGATAGTGTCAACCATGAAATTATCCTTAACAAATTTATAAACCATTAAATTGATACCTTTTGGTTTAAAAGTTATTTAGATACAAGGACACAGTCGGTAAAGCTCAATGATTGTATGTCATCAAAACAAGTACCTTTTGGTACTCAGCAAGGATCTATTTTAGGTCCGGTCCTATTTGCAATTTTCATAAATTATTTACCAACAATAGCCCATAACTGTCTTCCAGTGTAGTACGCCGATGATTCACAGTTTCTTCATAGTGACAGTAAACAACTTGAATACATTAATAAAAACACTCAAAATACCTTTCCATAAGCAAAATCATATTTTAACACTAATGGCCTTAGACTAAATCCATATAAAACTCAACGTACATTAATAGGTAGCCGGCAGAACATACCTAAAATTCCTAATGAAACAACCGTAGAATTTGAAGGCTGCTCTATCAAACCGAACACTTCAGTGAATAATGTAGGAGTACATTTAGACAGATTCATGACATCTGAACAACACGTTGACAAAATACACAGAAAAATAGTGGGCACCCTGGTATATCTTAAGCACATAAGAAATCAAATCACTACTGAAACTAAAATCATGGTTTTGAAACTTTAGTTCTAAGCATAATTAACTATTGTTCAAATAGCTCAGCTAACAAAACCCAGATGCATAAAGTACAAAAATTAAAAATCTTTGCTGCAAGAGTTGTATTAGGTAATATCAGTAAACATGATCACATCACCCCGCATATCCAAAAAATAAAATGGTTCAAAGTCCATTCTAAATGCTTTTGTGACACATGTGTATTCATTTACAAGCTCATTCATGGAAATTATCCGCAATGGTCAATGCCCTTGCAAACTGTAGGGAACACATCAGAGTCCAGACACGTCAAGTAAATTATCTTTATGTTAACGAGATCAAGTACTGATATAGGGGACGACAAATGGAAAGTTAGGGAATATATGTTACCAGATAATATAAGTCATTTACAGCTTCTGCAATTTCAAAACGAATTTTTGAAAAGACATTAAGTAATCAATTGTCAATATAATTGTGTTTATGTAAAGAATAACCATTGTAATTAATGGAATAAAATGTTTTGACTTTGACTCCCCCCCCCCCTCTCTCTCTCTTTCTCTCTCTCTCTCTCTCTCTCTCTCTCTCTCTCTCTCTCTCTCTCTCTCTCTCTTTCTTTCTCTCTCTCTCTCTCTCTCTCTCTCTCTCTCTCTCTCTCTCTCTCTCTCTCTCTCTCTCTCTCTCTCGCTCTTCACACTCTCTATCGCCCTTCACACTCTCTATCGCTCTTCACACTCTCTATCGCTCTTCACTCTCTCTTTATCGCTCTTCACTCTCTCTCTCTCTCTTTCTCTCTCTCTACTCTCTCTCTTTCTCTCAACTCTCTCAATTTATCTCTCTCCACTCTCGCTCTTTCTCTCTCTCCACTCTCTCTCTTTCTCTCTCTCCACTCTCTCTCTCTCTCTTTCTCTGTATCCACTCTCTCTCTCTCTCTAAACTCGCTCTCTTTCTCTCTTTCTCCACTCTCTCTCTTTCTCTCTCACCACTCTCTCTCTCTTTCTCTCTCTCCACTCTCACACTTTCTCTCTCTTTCTCTCTCTCCACTCTCTCTTTCTCTTTCTCTTCCACTCTCTTTCTTTCTCTCTCTCCACTCTCTCTCTTTCTCTCTCTCCACTCTCTCTCCCTCCCCTTCTCTCTCTCTCTCTCTCTCTCTCTCTCTCTCTCTCTCTCTCTCTCTCTCTCTCTCTCTCTCTCTCTCTCTCTCTCTCTCTCTCTATCTCTCTCTCTCACACACACACACAAACACACACTCACTCACTCACTCTCACTCAGTCGCTCTCTCACTCATTCTCTCTCTATCTATGTCTCTCTCTTTCTCTCACTCTCTCTCTCACACACTCTCTCTCTCTCACTTTCTTTCTCTCTCAAGCATCCTTTTTTAATGTATTTATTGTTCTGCATTTTGCCCGGAGCCTCATCATATAAAAGTAATTATAACAAGACTGTAATGATAATAGAAATGATAATGATAATAATAATGATAGTGCAGTGATAACAGTAACAATAACGGCAATATCCATGTTAATAGTAATAGTAGTAATGATGATAATAAGGATGTTCAAAATATTGATAACTTTAATAATGATAATGATAATGACAGTAATAACAATAATGATAACGACAAGGCTAAAATCATCTTGGTTAATATTTCACCTTATCAGGTAATTTCGTCCTAGGTTCTCTTACTTTTCATTCTCCTCTAGTTCTCGGTCCTTAACCCAAGCTTCCCCTGAAATTGCTATGTCGATTATCCTTTCCTTTGTCTGGTTATCCACAGAGACGACGCCCCGGCCTCTACAACCTTGTAGCAGTTTTTTAATCTATCATTTTCAACACTAGCATCTTGGGATCTGCCTATATTCCACCTCGGCCCGTCCTCAAAGTTGCGACATTACAAAGCCGGCTCTTATAATCTTATGAGCCATCTTATTGCAGTCACCCAAAAGGTGACCTATATTTTCCCCGTATTGCCTACACATTCTAAACATTGATTGTCTTATTTATATAGTATTATCCGTAGCTTATTCTTAAGGAATGTTCCAGAGCTCTGAGTATAAATGGCTCAAGTCAGCT
>NC_091587.1:18368885-18381385 GCF_042767895.1 Penaeus vannamei | reverse complement strand
GTTCAAGACTGCTCCCTTGGCCTTATGCAATTGGGAAAGATTTAAGTCGGTCTTCCAAGCATCCTTCCGGCCAGTCGACGCAGGTCATCACTTGCAATTCGCAGCCCTTATTGCAATGAAGCCAGCGTCGTTGTCCGAACGGGATGTGCGGGCTTACTGTAATAAGCTCCAAATTGCGATTTGGAAATGGGTGCAGTCCATACCGTCGAACGAGCCCTGCCCTATTAGAAAAGAATTTGAAGGGGAAAACTATGGTCCGTGGATGACGTACTTCACCAAGGGAATCCGGGCCTCGTCCCTGCCATTGGCGGTTAGGGAAAAGGTCTGGAGGTCCTGTGAATCAGTCTCCATTTATGCTCTTCCCGGCGAATTCGCGAAATCGGGTAAAGAAAAGTCACCTACGGCAGCCGTACATGCAGGCGTTGTGACACAGAACGAACACACACACAAATACGACATACAACAAGACACCCGACCAACTCAACAAACAGGCCTGAACCCGCAACCCCCAATACACAACACAACACCCGGACCAGTTCAACGACACAACAATCAGCACGCCACAACACACTATAATACACAAAGACCCATCACCAACCGACAGCATACTTTACACAGACAATACACGGCACCTCGTCCATCCAGCAGCAAGCCCGCAATAACGTGATGGTTACCAAGTCCAGAGCAATGTTTTAATTGTACAAGGTACGGCCATATCGCCGCGGACTGTACGTTCCCCTCGTCGTGCCCGTATCACCATACAGTAGCAAGACATAACTGGGCGAACTGCAAATCCTTCCCAGAACAGGTTAAAATAACTCGCGACCTGCTAGAACAACGCAGACATAAGCAGCGATCTTTTTTTGGAGTCGAAGGGACAGACATAGACATAATCGAATTACAGAACGACTTCCGCGATTCCCTCAGTTGGCATCAGACGTAATAGATCCCATACGCCATATATCAACATCATGCATTCCCAACGACGAAAGCCAGCCTCCTCTCCTCCCCTCTACATTTCTTGCAAGTGCCAGTAGCTAAAGAAAGTCGACCACTTACCGCATTCTCTACTCACATGGGACACTTCGAATTCCTGAGAACACCATTTGGCTTACGTAATTCTCCTCTCACCTTCAGTAGATTGATGTCAATCGTGCTCAGTGGTATGATTAACGATCAGGTCATGGTTTACCTGGATGACATTTTAATATGTTCCCCATCAGTCTCTGAACATGAGAAAAAGTTGCGTCAGGTATTCGAACGTCTAGCAAGCGCAGGGCTAACCATCAACCCTGGAAAGTGCCAATTCTTTCGGTCAAAGCTCGATTTCTTAGGTCATACCCTAACGTCCAATGGCATTGCACCCAATCAGAACAAAGTACAAGCCGTGATTGACTTCCCCAGACCACAAAACCAAAAAGACCTGAAGTCCTTCCTTGGTCTTTCCGGTTTTTATAGACCATTTATCAAAGATTACGGATCTATTGCGCAACCCCTCACGACGCTGCTTAAGAAAGACGTACCCTTTGAGTGGGCCAAAGAGACAGAGGATTCCTTCTTGCAACTGAAGGCATTGCTAGCCAACGCACCTGTTCTGGCCTTCCCTGATTTTGAGTTGCCCTTTGTGCTCACGACTGACGCATCTAGCGTAGGATTAGGCGCAACACTTCACCAAAAGGTAAATGGCAAGCTGCGCCCCATTGCCTTTGCAAGCAGGACCCTCAAACCCGCAGAGCGGTCGTATCATAATTCGGACCGTGAACTCTTAGCTATCACCTATGCAGTCCGTCACTTCCGGGAGTTGATACTCGGTTATAAGATAGAGGTACACACCGACCACTCCGCTCTCACGACCGCCCTTCATGGCAGAGATCCCCATGGAAGACGGGCACGTGCCATAGAAGTCTTAGCCGAATACGACGTAACGAACATCTATTTACCTGGCCGGCAAAATGTCGTCGCGGATGCTCTCTCCCGCGCACCCTTGCCATCCCCCGCGGAATTACAGGCCTGTAAGTCCACCCCCTTCCCTCCTAGCTTTGCTAAACGTCATGAAGCCCGAACCACTGCGCCGGTGTTAGCTAACGTAGCTAACCAACCTGTGGACCCTCCCTCCGAGGAAGAAATTCGCCGTGCGCAACGCGAGGACCCCGTTTACATGGACATAATAGGCAAACTAGAGAGAGGCGAACCCTTGGTTCCTGTCAGACGCCAGCCAGTCAGACAATTTTATTTCGCCGACAGCGGCCTGCTCTTCAGAAGAGCCACCCCCAAGAAAATTAAAGGACGTCGGGGCCTCGTGAGAGACGTCGTAGTAATTCCGGAATCACTCGAACCAAGAGTCCTTCAACTCGTACACGAGTCGCGGGAAGCAGCACATTGCGGAGTGTATAAATCCATTCAGATGGCCAGACAGAGATTTTTCTTCCCATTACTCATCACAAAGGTAAAGAAGCACGTTAAGTCTTGCAAAGTTTGTCCTTATTTCAAAGGCTCTACCAACCAGCCCGCCCCTGCCTTGCGTTATGACGTCCCGGATTTTCCCTTTGAGAAGGTCTCCTGCGACACTTTATCAGGTTTTGTAACCACGCGTAGTGGGAATAAACACATTCTCGTATTCGTGGATAACTTTACCAGGTATTGCGAGCTAGTCCCTGTCCCAAATAAATCCGCGAAAGTCGTTGCAAAGGCCTTCCATGACTTCATCCAACGGTACACCACACCTACGTACTTCTCCTGTGACAACGGGACAGAATTTCAGAATGAGGTCATGGGACAACCTATGTAAGATAATGAATGTCACCCGCGTGAACATCTTACCTTATAGACCACAGAGCAATGGCATTACCGAGCGCCTTAATGGCTCTATTCTAACGTTTATGAGATCACTGGTCGACACCACATCTGACAACTGGGACTACCTCCTCCTCACCATCCAATCCGCCATTAACAGCACTTTCCATTCATCCCTTGCAGATACTCCACACTTCCTCTTGTATGGCTCAGACAAGAGACTGCCGTATGACCTTTTCCAGACTAGACGCAAGCCTGAATACTCGGACAGTTATGCAGAATATCTTTTAAACAGAAATAAGATCGCGTTCCAGAAAGCTAAAGAGTTTCTTACAAAATCTAGGGATCAAATACTGTCATACCAACATAAGATTGCGCGCGCTAAGTCCATAGGTGTCGGCGCCTTAGTTTTCAGAAAAGTACACACCAGTGACTCCATGCGTCCTAAACTCGCCCCTCGCTTTGACGGTCCGTATAGAGTACTCGAAGTAAAGAACAATAAAGCAAATTGTAAATGTTTATCAACAAACACCGTTGCTTGGTACCATTTTGATAGATTGAAGCTAGCTAGCGATCACTACTCACCAGCACACACCTCAGACTAATTCAGTTTCCCACACAACTAACACAAATCTACGTCATTACACACCCAACACCCGTTATAAACTAACAGGCTAACACCGTGTCTCTCATTTCAGATGCTCGTTCTGATGCTCCTGGCCATGGCTTCACCCTTGCTCACCGAGCCACGCCTACCCGAAAGGTTACGCGCCGTGCCCGGTGCATTAATCGAAAATCTAGGCACAGTATTCCCGATATCGAGTAATATCGAAGTTAGGGTCTCCCTTCGCCCCCTCTCTGATATATCCAACATAGCCATTCACCACTTAAACGAGATAACCAGGCTCCGCAACGAAATAGCTGAAGACAATCTATCTCACGAGAAGTTCTTCCTTCTGGACAAAGCTATAAACTCAATAATGTTTACCTTGCAACAGTTTGTCGTACACAAACGTCGATCGCGTCGCGGACTGATTAACATTGTAGGGAAAGTTGCGCACTCGCTCTTCGGTGTCGTAGACGATGACACCCTTACCTCTACATTTTCCGAATATCGGTCAACATTATCTACAATAAGTCAACGTTTTGATACTTCTATCCATAACATTAACGCCATTGCTGACAACATTCAACAGCTACAACACGCCTATAAGAACATATCTCACACCTTCAACGTCCTTCAGAAGAAGATTAACAACGCTAGTCACTTCACAGAACTAACGTTCAACGTTCTGTCTTACCAAATAACAGTAAATACTATTACCCAGTATATCAACTCCTTTGTCTCCGATCTCATCGCAGCCTCAAAAGGTACCGTTTCCGAAAGCCTCATATCTCCTCAGGATATCGACCTCATCCTTAAACAAGCTGCCTCCCATAAGCTCCATCCCCTATTCACCCTCACAGATCGCGTTCCTTTCTATTCTACCCTTAAATCCTTCCTCACGATTTCAGGTCTGTCGGTTTTCATTCCTATGGAACCTAGTACTTCCTTCACCGCTGATTATATTCATCCATTCCCTCACAAAACCAACAACACCTTTTTCACCCTCCAACTACAACACTCACTCATTCTCAAATCATCCCAAGGTCACACTATCACCACACCGCCACCTACCTTCATGACCGCTTGCACCCAGGCATTACCGCGATTGTTCGTCTGCAACTCACGCCCATTACCACTTTTCAGTGATGACTGCTCGGATGCCATCATCACAAATCATAACATAATTAACGAATGCTCATTCGATAGTATCGTACCAACATCTCGTCCATTTCATCTACCCTTCGACGACATTTCTGTCCTCTACTTCTTCCAACCCTCTACCGCAACAGTCACGTGCAAAGAGGCTCTTCCAGACGTTGTAGTTACCGGAATCTATGTCCTCCCTATCTCCTGCGAGATTGTGACAACGTCGTTATTCATTCCGGCGTCCCATTCATACGCAACCGACATATCCGTCCGTGGTCTCAACATCAGCCCCATGGTATTGGACTTACCGGTTTTCAATGTAACCATCCCAGATATCAGCACTTCTCATATCACTCATATTCAAGAGAATCCGGTCAACATTCCTTCCTTCACCTTTCATTCAATTTATTACTACCCGATTTACGTAGTCGGAGCTGGCATGGCAATAATGGGATTATTATTCATAATGTGCTATGTCATATCTTACCGCCACGTATCAAGGAGAAATAGACTGTATGCACCCCCGTCCCCTCCAGAAATGGTACCCCTAGATGCATCAACAAACGCTACCCCTAGGATACTCTAGCTGAGGCAAATGATGTTACCGTATTTAAACTTCAATTGTTGGGTTACTTGTATTCTAGCCCTTCCATCTATCCTTTCCCTATAGCTATAGCTTAGTTTTAAGTCTTTATATTCCCATCTCCCACCCTACCCCGCCCCTTGCACCACTATTCCTTCATGCACGAGCCAGGCACCAGCTGCGCAAGATTTCGCTCAACATACCACCACAGCGATACCTGCCAGAAGTCAAGGGCAAGCCAGCCCGTCAACCCTGACGCGCCAACCCCTGGATGACATCTAGCAACTGCAGCTGCGTAGCCGCGCAATCAGGAGTTATGTTTTCAAGACCAGGGCAACCTCCAGCAAACCCCTGCATGCAACATATGTGTCATGGCGGGACGCCATGGGTAGCGTGGAAGAGCAGTGTCGGAGGAATATTCGGGCAATCAATAAGAACATTTTAGCCACGAAATCACGGGAGACATATGGGCTGCAAGACGCTAAGTGACCTGAGGGCGCCCCCCCAAGCCGTACCCAGGCGCCGCCGGAAGACGCGGCCGATATCCGCTACCCAAGCGGAACCAAGGGACCCTCCAGGACGCGCCTGAGGGCGCCCCCCCAAGCCGTACCCAAGCGACACTGGAAGACACGCCGTTGACCTGACGTGGCCGAGATCCGCTGCCCAAGCGGAACCGAGGAACTCTCCAGGACGCGTCGGAACGGGCAGTTCGCGCTGAGACACGCCACCGTCAACACCCTTGGCTGACCTCTACTTAACGTCCGTGCTATCCGTGCCCTTCTCTCGTGACCCCTCTTACCGCTTGAAGAATAAAGACATAAGAAGCACCACGGCCTTTGTCTACACCCATTTGTGAATCCCTCACATATATATATATATATATATATATATATATATATATATATATATATATATATATATATATATATATACATATATACATACACACACACACACACACACACACACACACACACACACACACACACACACACACACACACACACACACACACACACACACACACACACATACACAAACACATACACGCACACGCACACGTACACGCACACGCACACACACACACAGTACATAACCGATTTAAGATCCAACTTGGAAGAAACTGCAAAGATGGCAGTATCTCAAGCCGAGATAAGTAGCAAGACTTATAAGAGCTATTATGAACTTAAATCTAGGAATCGTAAGTTAATTGTGAATGATGAAGTGCTCTTACTCTTGCCTACTGATCACAATAAAATGATGATGCAATGGAGAGGGCCTTATCCAATCATAGGCGCGAAAGATAATGGAGTTGACTATACCATCAAAGTGCGGGGAGAGTAAACTTTATCACATTAATATACTTAATTAATATACGATACTTCCGTCGCGATGAACCAGTACCTGAGGATAAGAGCAAAATTGTAAATGTATGCGTGGTAGATTTAGATGATAGTGATGTACACGACCCCATGTATTTTTAATTAAAATGTATTGAATCTTTAAACATAGGATGCGATTTGAGTAAACAACAAAAGGAGGATGTGAATACTCTTATTTCTGAATATCCTTATGTTTTCACTGACAAGCCTGGTCATACTAAGTCTATAGAACATATAATCAAATTTAAAACAACAAATCCTGTTTGTAAGAAACCTTATCCTATACCTCACAATCTTATCGATGTTTTCAACAAGGAAGTTGATAAGATGCTCGAGTTGGGCATAATAGAGCCATCTGTATCACCTTATTGTTCTCCTGTCGTTCTCGTAAGAAAACGTGATCAAACTTATGGATTCTGTATAGATTTCAGAAATTTAAATAAACATTACAATTTTTGATTGTGAGCCAATGCCCACAACGGAAGAAGCTCTTGGTAGTTTTGTGAATGATAGATACTTTACCGAGATAGATCTGAAATTAGGATACTGGCAGATTCCTTTATCAATCGAATCTAAGAAATATACAGCTTTTTCTACCAACAGAGACTCATGCAAATTGTAATGATGCCATTTGGACTCAAAACAGCATGTGCAACATTTGTCAGACTAATGAGAAAAGTGATTTTTGGTTTGAAAAATACAAACTGTTACTTTGACAACATTGTAATTCATAACTCTAATTGGTTTGAACATTTGCAGGATCTGAGGTGTTTGCTGAACAATTTACGGTTGCATGGTTTAACGGCAGGTATATAAGTAAGTGCTTCTTTGGGTATAATAAAATAAATTATCTTAGAGTTGTTCTTGGGGAGAATGTCATTAAACCACCTGAAGAGCGAATTAAAGCAATTGAATTAATGCCTTTGCCAGAAACTAAAAAGGAGCTAAGATCTTTCATTGGAACAATATCATACTATAGAAAATTCTTTCCAAATTTTGCTAACATTGCCGCTCCTATGAATGAATTACTCAAGAAGAAATCAAGTAATACATTGAACTGGAATGATGAACAAATTTCTAGTTTTCTTGAGTTAAAATCTAAGCTCTCAACTAAGCCAATCTTGTGCCTTCCTGATTATGCTAAGACATTTTTCTTACGATGTGATGCTTCTGATAATGGCATTGGGGCTGTATTGCTTCAAGAACTTAATGGAACAAAGATGCTATAGCTTATGCTAGCCGAAAGCTACTTGAAAGGGAAAAGAACTTTGCAACTATTGAAAAACAATGTTTATCGATCGTATGGGCAATCAACAAATTTAAAACTTACATCTATGGTAAAGAATTTGTACTAGAAACCGATCAGCAACCCTTAATATATCTCAGAAACATGAGAAATTCAAATGGAAAATTAATGAGATGGGCTATTGCATTGCAAGGATATTCTTACAGAATACATTATGTAAAAGGTAAAGATAATGTTGGTGTGGATGTTTTGAGCTGCTGTGTTAAGTAAATGTTTTATATAATGGACATAAAATAACTTGATTTTATGCTTGGTTATGAGGCATTGTATATAATTATGGTATCGAGTTATAAATAATTGATACAATTAACCTAAAAACTAAAATAATAAATATTGCTAAAATATTGTTAAATATTTGTACAGGTTAATGTTTATTTGTGTGTAAAAATGAGTTACGTCGTACCCCCATACTGTAATGTGCATGCCCGTAGGTATGCCTCACCTGGTCTTTTTACGCCTTTCAATCGGTCACTTTGCCATACCACTTGTTCGAGTGAGCTCTGTGACCCTCACCTCGTGAGTACACGTGATTAATACGCTAATTCGTATAGCATGGTATAGTGTGATATTAGCTATAATGTTAAGATATTTATAATTTCTTTGTTTTCAGTCTTTTTAATGTATATGTATGGATTTGCTGACGCCAGGCGTTACTATATTTCATCTCCCGTGCCCCCGAGGTTAATCGGAGGAGCGCCAAGCCTGAACAAGCCCTGTGACACCTAGGCCGTTGACACGCTCGCAGGGACGTGGATTTTGACATACTTTGTGATACCTTATTGTAAATATACATATGGTGATGGAAATCTGATTCTTTTTATACCCCATTTTAATGAAAGTGAATAACTTGACTGGATGTAATTAATCTAATGACGAAGTGCAACATTTAAAACAAAATATCCTTAACAATATATATATATATATATATATACTTTGTTTCCTCCGAGAGTGCCTGGAGGAGCAGGTTCTCCCTTCCTCGATCTCCAATCCCCTGATACACTCAAATAACGAATCTACCTTTCCTGATTATGCTCGTTCTCTCCTTCAACGGATCTGCACTAGTAGGAGAGGTGTTGGGCATGCCTTCTATCGTTCACGTGTTCGTTTTGACTTACTAAAGGAATGGCTTCCCGGTCACATCTTCCAGTTCATAGACGATGTCGCCCACGATTCTTCCCGGTCGCTCTCCACCACCCATGGCCATTCTCTCTCTCAGAAATTCTCCAACCTCACTTCAAGTAGTCCCTGGTCCCGAATCTCCCTCACCGACGCTGTTTCCAACCTATCCTCCCTGTCCGTAACCCCATACCAACAACTCCTAGGCTTTGGTCTTGCATTTGCACTCCGCCCTCTCCCCCTTACCTCCATTGATCCTCCTACATCCCTATCCTTCCATTCCCAGGCGTTACCGTTGGGCCCATCATAGCCTGCGCAGGCAGGATGTCACCCTTTTGCCTTCTGACAAAGGCAACTCGGTGGTGGTCCTCGACCGTGCTTCTTACTAGCAGAAGGTCCAGAACCTGTTGGATGACGCCTCCACCTATGCCCCCCTGAACAGCGATCTCTGGGAATGCATTGCTACTACATTCTACCGTCGCCTAAATGAGTTGCCACCTGTTTCCCGGAGGCGAATCTTTACCATAGGTTCACAGTCATCAACCCTCGCCTCCTCCATTTCTATGGGCTTCCCAAAGCCCATAAGCCTGCCGTGCCTCTGCGCCCCAACATCTCGTGGGGTTCTGTGACGTACCCTCTTGCGTTAGCACGTTCTCTCCTGCTCACCTTAGCCACTCTCAGGACTTCATCTCCCGTATCTGTGATGGCTCGCCAGCGAATATGATGAGCTTAGATGTCGACTCCCTGTTCACCAAGGTCCCGCTTTCCTTCAGGGGAAGCTCTCTGCTGAGGATCCTTGTCTCCCTCTATCCACCGACGTCTTCCTCCAGTTGATTCGTCTGTGTATGGAGCCGAATTCCTTTTCCTTTGAGGGTTGTTTCTACTCACAGACGTTCGGTGTTGTCATAGGCAACTCTCTCCATCTCCCCTCGTCCTTCCGTGTGGACGATATCTTTGCTGTCTGGCTTCATGACCCTGCCCTGTTTCATGATTTCCATCGTTCTGCCGACCACTTTTCCTCTGTATACAGGAAACTTATGCACAGTGGTATGAACATACACTACTCGTACCATTCAAATTATGTGAAGAGAGGAGTTGCCACCTCGCTGTTCCACCGCGCCATTCACATCTGTGCCCCCCAGTACCTGGATGGAGAGAACGATTTCCTACGTCGTTCGTTCTCCAAACTGGGCTAACCCCGATATGTTCTCGATGTCGCGTTATCCAGGGCGTGCCGTACCTTCTACAACGACCCCTCTCCTAATGAGACCTCCCACGTGCCAGTCCTCAGCCTGCCCCTGTAGCTTCTCAACTGTAGATTTACCTTTCGCCAGCTGAACACACCGTCGCAACCTGGTTCATACCTACTCTCTGTACCTCGAAGGTGGGCACAAGGGGTTCTTGCCTTGGGGATTTTACAGCGTCCAGGGATTCCGGGGAAAAAAAAACGGGATCCCGGGATTATGCGTAGAAGACAGCATTTGCTAATACTGGTACACCGTTTCGTGCTCCTCGTTTATTATAAATAAACCTCAGTATTGCCTACACAGTTACCTGTTAAAGTGTGAAATAAGTATTATGAATGACATGGTTTCCTTATACAGCAAGAAAATATGAATTAGTCCTGACAATACCACATCCATTAGGGAGCTTGGCCACCCGCAGTGCTCCCCACCTAGCCACCATGCTCCACAATGCTGTAAACTACACAGAAAATGAAACTATGGAATAACCTGTGCAATGTTATTGTGCATACAAAGGGCATAAGTAAAATAATTTGGACATCATATTCCGCAAAGGCTAATCAAAACTCTAAAAACTGCTGAAATGGCCTAAAATAAAACTTGGTGTAGAATAATCTGGTATTTTGTCATTGTATTCAAATAAAGCTGAAGAAAACCATGAAAATTCTGTGATCCATATAAAAAAATACGATTAGAATATCTGGTATTCAGGCCCATATTTCCAGACATAGTAAATATAAAAGAGAAATGGGACTCAAAACATACTAGAGTCTGGAATGGCCTGTAAAAAAATAAAAAAGAACCTCAAACAGTTGCATTCATTCATACCAAGAGTTATTCATGAAATAACTTTTCAAAAAACACAGTCAGTACAACGATTAATGAGTTTTGATCTCAGTTTAGTAATGAATAAGCCAGCTGCTGAAAAAGCTCTTTCAGTTTCAATTGATGTTGGTGGTTGATAGCCTGGAACAATTCTATGTTTTGTCCCCAGTTGCCTCAAGTACACTGAATTCCTTCCCAATGCGTTTGCAGCCATTTCTTTTGTCACTTTGTGTCTGAATATGGAGTTTATCAGTGAATGAACTTTACAGATATTTCCACATTATCACCAGTTGTAGCTTCTTCTTCGTCACTTTCTTGAAACAGTCTTGCTAACAACATTTTAGCTGACTCCACGATAGCAGATTTACGAGGTAAAGAGGTAATCTTTCTCCAGTTATTACAAGCTTTCCCACAATGCAGGTATTTCATGAGACCTACGGGAATGGCACTCCTTTCATTTATTCTGTTGTAGAGAGAATTTTGCAGTTTCATTGGAAATGACGACTGTTGTTCATTCAATTCTTTTAACGTGAAAGAAAACGCCTTCAGCACTAGGAACAGTTGTACCTCTGCATCCCATCCTTTCTGCTCCTAGTTTCACTGGTTGTAGTGCTGTTACTATCATTCAATACCTTTAATTCCCCATTTGTAATGTTCATTTTCATAGTACAATCAGTCATAGCTTTTGTAGCAGGTATAAAAGAAAAGTAATAAAATTACTATCCCGGGATTTCCCAAATTTCCTGAGAAGAAAAAAAATCCCTATTTATGGCCGGGATTCCAGGAATCAAACACACACACACGCAGTTTTTTTTAGTTTTTTTTCATATGGCGAACTTTTTACAACGTGTCAATGTATTTATAATTTTAGTAACATTTTATCATTGAAAAGACAATATTTTGCATTATTTCACTCTCATAATGACAGATGTCGCATAAGAACAAAATATATTTATCAGCCTATCCAATACCCGTTTAATAAATCAACGATACATGGGTATAATGTAAAGCGAAATAAAGAACTGCATGACCATTGGAGTCCACGGTTTGCGTAAATCGGGAGCGGGTTTATATATGTATATATGTGTGTGTGTGTGTATGATGGGCTGGCAAATGCTTCGCATGGATGCTTCTCAATTAATATCGATTTGAAAAGTTTGCGAGGAGTTGGTCTTCATAGCGCGTCAAGACGTTTGGAGGCTGTTTAGCACAGGGGGTGGGGATACAAGTTACTGAAATTAAAAACCGTTTTTATTTTCCTTTTAGCCAACATACTGAATGCACAGTATTAAAGAAATAATATATACCATTATAAAGAAATTCATGCAAATATTTGAACTTCATTATACGACCGAGAGGGTAGGATAAAATAAACATGGAAAATAAAATTGTAAGACATGACTACATGGTGATTGCGAGATTCTGACTTTTCCGTATGTATAAACATAATATTAAGATAGACATTCTGCAAAATATATATACATATACATATATAGAT
>NC_091587.1:18348885-18353885 GCF_042767895.1 Penaeus vannamei | reverse complement strand
TGAGCTTTTTTGACAAGCTGGAAATTGATGACTTGAAGGGAAGCTTCGACTTCTTTTGTAACTCAATGGAAGAGACACATTAGGATGGCTTCATCAAATTCTTAACAATGTAAAGTTAATGCAAGTGGCCATTTATGTTGATAGTGATTTTCATCTAAAGGTATAAGTTTACAAATAATACTTAGGATATAGAGTTTCCATATCTCGTTGTAGCCCCCATCCCTTATATGTTTTCGTAGCATAAAGATAGCAACTACAAAATGCGTATGGTGTTCCCATGGTGCAAAGATAGACTTAATATCATTGAATTCGAGAATCCCCTATACCATTCAGTGTTAGATGAAATGAATCTCATATTTGCTGTGCACGCATATTCACTAACTTGTGTATTAGGATTTACCGTTTAATTTTAGTTATTTTCACATTGTCAATCATTTCGTCAGTATTACATTCACTTTTCCCAAACCACAATCCAGCAGATTATTTCATACACAAAGATAAAAGTAAAAAGACCAAGAGTTCAAACGGAAGGGCAAATCTTTGACCCTTCAAAGCAAAAAAATATTTAAACATATTCAGAGCTTCACTGTATGCACTCAAAGAAAGTTTTTTTTTCGCTCTGAGAATATTTAGAAGTCATAAAGTGAAATTTGATTTCAATAATCCAAATGACATATCCTTCAGAAGACATCTCTCTGCAACGATGCGTGTAGAGCTTGGAAATGGAATGTGTTCGGGATTTGTTCTAACATAAGTAAATGGATTATTGATTAAAGTATGCCATGCGCACCCTGCATCTTGTAAATGTATTGTAAAGCATTTATGATGATAAACAAAGTTATTGGCGTTATAAAATCAAAGCAGAAATGCTAAGCGTTACCTTTGATTAGACTATACTCGATTCCTGTTTTTGACCTCACTTTTTCATTTCCTCTTTCTCTCTCTGTATTTCAACCTCTCTCTCTCTCTCTCTCTCTCTCTCTCTCTCTCTCTCTCTCTCTCTCTCTCTCTCTCTCTCTCTCTCTCTCTCTCTCTCTCTCTTTTTCCCCTCCCTCCCTCCCTCCCTCCCTCCCTCCCTCCCTCCCTCCCTCCCTCTCTCTCTCTCTCTCTCTCTCTCTCTCTCTCTCTCTCTCTCTCTCTCTCTCTCTCTCTCTCTCTCTCTCTCTCTCTCCCACACACACACAAAAAAAAATGTTTCTGTTCTTTTTCTACGCGTCATTATGTTTGCTCCCTGTTTTTTTGTAATTATCAAATTCAATCCACCGATGCAGCTTAATTTTTTTCGGACAGTAAAAAAGTTATATTGGGTTATGGTCTTTGTAAACAATACAATTATGTCACTGAAACAGAGCGAAAATAAATATTACAAACAATATTTTTTTTCTATGTTTTCTCTCAATATGTTTTCTTTAATAGGAAAGGGAAGTGTTTCCGTCTATATTTGCATGTGGAAGTATGTTTTTGAATACGTATTTCTGTTTGCATGTATATGAAGTAGGTTGTATACAATCGTATAAATAAATGTAGATGGATGAGAGTATGTCATTTTATCAGTGTGTATTTGTGCATTTACCCGTGTTTATGTGTATGTCTGTTTACGTGCATTATCGTGTGAGTGCGTGTTCAAGTTTATGTGTTGGTGTGTTTGCCTGTGCGTGTGTGTGATCGCCCGCAGCCGTAATCGCGGCATATGAACCAAACTCAACTCCATGTTGAGCAAACTGAAATAAAGTTATAATTAAGAGAACCCGCGCGCATTTAGGTTGGGCGGTAGTTGCGGCTGAGTCGGGGATTCTGGGGCTTTGGGTTTTCAGCAACCTTCCTTCGCCTTCTCTGCCTGGGGCGCGTTGGAGAAGAATGCAGGAGGAGGGCGGGGAGGAGGGAGGAGCAGAGGCGGAGGAAGGGCCGTTTTTATGGGGAATTTGCATAATGTCAACATCTTTTCTTGATGAAAAGTGTTGTAGTGGCCTATCTCTGGGATTTTTTATGATCATGCGTGAGATATAAGCTCGCTCAGGACACCAGGGAGATGTCGCACGCCGTCCGCTCGCCCGAATGAGTTTCCAGCGCGATGACGTCATTCACGCCGTCACTTGCTGCGGCCGCCCCTGCGACCGCGAGGTATGTATAAATACTTATATTCATATGGATATATAAACATATATATACATATATATATGTGCTTATGTACGTACACACAGACAGACACACACGCACACAGACAGACACACACAAGCACACATATACAGTTTAATCCTAGCCCCAACTGTCCAAAGTATTGGAACTTACTTTTTAGTAATATTCTTGGACTTCAAGGGAATTCGAATGAACTTTGCAGTTATCTTAACTAAATTTGATATTATTTGTTGGCCTGAAACTGGTTCCACACATGGAGCACACATTAGAGTTGTTTTAACTAATTCTTAAAAAACATTGATGCTATTGCTACAAAGGAATTCTTTGCCTTCTGTGTTTTACGAAGTATGAATGTGGTTGTGATGAATACATGGTTGTGAGAGTGTGCAGTCGTTTTGATAATTTTCAAAATTTTTAGTCTTTAAAGAAGTCCCACTTCCAGTGACAACATTTCCATCCAAGAGAATGATAGGAAATCATGCTTTATTTACATAGGTGATTTTAATGCTCACCACCGCGACTGGCTCATTTGTGTGCCCCTCACTGACCGACTGACGCTTCTGACAGATCTCTCAGATGTAGTTGGGTGTAAGCAGTTAGTCTGCGGTGTAATTCACAGGAGTAGTTATGGTGAGGGAAGGGTAATTAATGTAGACTCTAACACGTCAATTGGTTGTGATCACCGTGCTAACATATAAGATCCAGCTGCATTCCAAAACCAGTCTTCTTAAAGTCTAGAATTAATTGGAATAGTGGCTACCGTGCTTCTGATACCTCTTTAGTTTATATTACTCTGAACTTATTGTTGGATATCATAACAAGGTTTATAGCCAGCAAAACTTTTAAATCCCGTTAAATGATAAAGCAAGGTTTAATGAACGGTGTCGCCAGGCTTAAAAGGACAAGCATTCTGCCTATAATCTCTGGTCTGCAAACGGCCCTCGTCCTTATTGGCAGAATTACGTTGCCATGCAAAACATAGTAACTCATGTTTATAGGGAGGCGAAATCTGAATATAATGCTTATTTGAAAGTTCTTTCAGGAGCGTCGCAGCCTCAGAAATAGTGGTTACCGCTTAAAGCATCTCAGGTGTTCAGTCCCCTATTCCTCCTTTAATGAACCCTTATGGCAGTGCTTGTCAGCATCACGGACTTCGTATCGACGCGACCGTCGCAAGATACAACGGACAATGACAATGCCGTATCCCTAGTCACCCTCCCAACGCGGCCGTAATCTCTCAGAACAAGAACTGCCAACCTATGCGATGGACCTAACTTGTAAATTATCAGCACCCAGACACGAGGGTTACAAGGCGGTTTTTAAGTATATAAATGTTATAAGTCAATTTTAAAATAACAATATTCATTTCAAGTAATATACCCCGACGAATTTGGTAACAATATGAAATAAATTTCTGATGGTCGTTTGTAAGCCGCAAATGTGAAAAGCCTGGTCACACTAGTACCTGATATTCGCAGCATGTGTTGCCGCAAACTAAATGCTTCATCTTTCACACCCTATTCTGGTGATTTCACGTTTTCCAAAATGATGGAAATAAAAAAACGTCGCGATCAAAGTTCTGTATGTAATCGGAGATGAAAAGCTTTATATGGATGTTATTCAAAATACAGAAGAAAAAATCTCTTACTCTCACTAAGCCTCACCATTGACAGATTGGAAATTACATTTTGTTTCGGTATATCTGTACTGTACAGGTCTGTTTTGACATTGAGGTTAAACTTGCATAGAATTTTATTTTATTTTGCTTTGTTTTCAATTTTGTAATCGGATATTGTATACTCTAACCTATATGACATAACCTACCTAAGTTGTTAAAAAAAGACGTCTTGCACAGAAATAATAGGACCATGTAAACTAATTACCATAATAATATTCTTTAAGGTGTTGTCAAACAAGTGAAAATTATGATTAGTAATATATACTAATGCCATACCTAATAACTAATAACTAATGTGTGTGTGTGTATGTGTGTGTGTGTGTGTGTGTGTGTGTGTGTGTGTGTGTGTGTGTGTGTGTATGTGTGTGTGTGTGTGTGTGTGTGTGTGTGTGTGTGTGTGTGTGTGTGTGTGTGTGTGTGTGTGTGTGTGTGTGTGTGTGTGTGTGTATGTGTGTGTGTGTGTGTGTGTGTGTAATTCTTACGAAAATGACTATCATCTGAAAAGAAAAAAAAATACAGAAAAAGTACATTGACAGCTACACATATCAAATGCAGAGAAATACATCTAAGAAACTGGAAAGCCTAGTCGTACTTTTCATGTGGAAAAATGGAATGCTGGATATTGAAGATAGCTAGACAATTGAAATTGTCTCAGAGAATTACATATTTGGGTATGTGATATCTTTACTTTAAAGCCTTGTAGCAAAATTGGCTATCGATATGCACTAATATATTAAGAATAAAAACAACAAAAAGGTATATATACTAGAATTAAGGGATGAACAGGAACAGCATTTGGCAAGCATCTGAATATATCGGCATATCTAAAGTTTAAGTCAGTGTTTTCATAATCACAGGCAGGGCTGGAATTCAACGGAAATTCGTCTGGTAAACGGAAACAAAAGACGATCGACGGCTGGATTACGTCACGATTGATTTACTTTCCCTACGCAGTATTTTAGTTAATTTCTATGACTACAGATGCATATAAATAGTATTTAAAGTAACACTGAAATATTTTTCCATGTTCAAACAAACTGAATATAAAAAATGCTGAAACCACCGTGGTATGGACTCACATAATGTGGCAGACCGAACTTCATCACGGCGGAAATTTCAGCCGATGTTCCTTCAGCTGGATTTTCCAACTCTGCAACGCACTTGCTCTGAATAGCCGTATAATTTT
>NC_091587.1:18323885-18328885 GCF_042767895.1 Penaeus vannamei | reverse complement strand
CAAGTGTGCTAACTGTGGAGGTCCCCATCAGTCAGGTTCTGCCGAGTGCAGCAGCCTGAAGAAGGAGACTGAGATATTAGCATACATGAGAGGCCATGATGTTAGTTACCGTGAAGCCAAGAGGAAAGTTGAAGGCTTGACCAACAAGCCCAATACTTCCTACGCTTCAGTAGCAACTAACAACACTCCCAGTGCAAGCAGTGTCAGTCAGGATCTTGCGGCTAAGGACAAAGAAATTGCAGAACTAAAGGAAACGGTTAAAGAATTAATGAGTCAGATTGTCGAATTGAACAAAACAATTAAACAAATTGCTGAATCAACCCAGCAAAAGCAGCAACGTAAGGAGGATGATACCAAATCACAATCTGGATCACACCTTCCCGTCCAGGCGACTCCTGTGAGGACTTCGTCTGGTTTTTGGTCTGCTCCTCGGAGCAGATCATCTTCAACCGGGCGTCTCCCTCGCAGAGAGGCGCAGGACATGGAGGCTATTGTCTCCAAATCTTCCCGAGAGAGGTCCCCGGGAAGCTCGGGAGAGGAGGCGCCTCCCTCCCAGAAAAAAGTGAAAAAAGGCGGACAAGGCACTTCTAAACCCCATAAAACGTAATCTTCGCGTTGACCATTATACAATGGAACTGTCGAAGTCTTAGAACTAGAGTAAATGACCTCAGATTATTAGCCTCGTCTTATGCTCCCGATATTATCGTCCTACAAGAAACCCATTTAAACAACCTTATTTCCGATGATTTAGTTTCGTTGAGTTACTACCATCTATGTCGGAAGGATCGAGAGGGTAGGGGTGGAGGCGGAGTCGCCATGTACATCCACCAAAACCTCCCTTTTACAGAAGTGACTATAGATTCTACTTTGGAGATAGTCGCATGCAAAGTAAAAGTCAATAGCACGTATCTGGCTATATGTTCAGTTTATTGTCCACCTGACAATGTGGTAATTTATGATGAGCTCTTTGCTCTTCAGGATAGTCTGCCACAAAATAAAATAATTTTAGGTGATTTTAATGCTCATCATACATTATGGGGTTCCCTTCGGGTGGATGGTAAAGGTGAGCAAGTAGTTAAGCTTGTTAACGATTCCGATTTAATCCTTCTGAACGATGGTAGTCCAACGCGAGTGGACGATAATACCGGTAATTTGAGCTATATTGACCTATCTCTGGTCTCTTCAACAGTAGCAGCCAAGTGCCTGTGGCACACCATTGACGACTCGTTGGGAAGCGACCACTTTCCTATTTATATTAAATATTCATGCGACACAACCAGAACGCCTTCAGCACCTAAATTTAACGTAAAAAGAGCAGACTGGGTCGCCTTCACAAGGAGCGTCAAGCTCGAACTTGTTGGAGAAACCATTGATGATAAAGTAAGCAATATTCAAAATTCTATTTTAGATGCAGCAATGAAATCCATTCCTAAGACTTCGACAGATAGCGTTAAGCATAGAGTTCCATGGTGGACACCAGATTGCCGCAGGGTACTGTGTGAACGCAATAGGGCCTACAGGCTTTTCAAAAATAACATCAATAACGAGAACTTTTGCAATTACAAACTAGCAAGAGCTAGGGCTCGTAGAACAATCAGACAAGCCAAAAGAGACTCCTGGCGAAGCTTTGTCTCTACCATCAATAGTAACACCAAAATATCACAGGTTTGGTCCACTATCAATAAAATCAATAGGAAAAAAACATCTTTCAAAATTAAAAACATCTTTCATGAGGGCAATAATTTAGATTCACCTAGAGACATTGCTATTGCACTCGCCAGGCAGTTCTCTTATACAAGCAGCTCAGAAAATTACCATCCCGCATTCCTGACCATCAAGGAAGCGGCTGAGCTGCAACCCATACACTTTGCCACAGGAGATGAACTTGATTACAACAAAGATCTTACAATGAATGAGCTTGTCCGAGCCCTAGAAGCCTGTAGAGGAACGTCCCCAGGCCCCGATGAGATTCGGTATGAGATGATAAAGCATCTTAATCATGATGCCATGATTAAGTTGCTAGAAGTGTACAATGAAATTTGGAAAAGCCAGACTTTTCCAAACTCATGGCACTTTGCCCATATCATTCCCATATTGAAAGGAGGGGGTAATCCCAAACATGCCATCTCCTACCGCCCAATTGCGTTGACAAGTTGCTTATGCAAGGTCATGGAACGAATTGTTAACAGTAGGCTATTGCATTTTTTAAATTCCAGGAATTTACTAGTTGACGAGCAGTGCGGTTTCCGAAAAGGACGCCAAACTCTCGATCAGCTAGTAAAACTGGCTAGTCATATTCAAGAGGCAATTGCCAAAAAGCATTTTTTGATTTCAGTATTTTTAGACATTGAAAAAGCCTACGACATGACATGGCGATATGGCCTACTCAGAAAACTTTATGCTTTCGGATTACGTGGAAACTTGCCTTGTTTTATTCAAAATTTCATTTCTGACAGAACTTTTGCTGTCAAATTGTTTTCTGACAATGTCACTTACTCGGACATTTTTGTCCAGGCAAACGGGGTCCCACAAGGAAGTGTCTTGTCACCTACATTATTTTTGTGTATGATAAATGACATCTTACCAGCTCCCCCTCGGAATCTTAAATACTCACTGTACGCTGATGATTGTGCATTATGGCATTCCAGCAGTAATGCAGAATTCTCAGCAAATCGCATCCAATTGGCACTGGATATGATTCATAACTGGGGCCTCCAGTGGGGTTTTAAGTTTTCCACAAGAAAGAGTATTGGGGTAATTTTTTCACGAAGGAGAATGCCGAACATCAGGCTAACTCTAGACCACCACCCGATACCTATTCAAAATTCTGCTAGATTTCTTGGTTTACTTTTTGATCGTAGACTTAATTGGAAAGACCACATTGGTCAATTAAAGAATAAATGTCAAAAAGCACTAAATTTATTAAAGTGCATTTCTGGAAATAAATGGGGAGCTGATAGAAAGTCTTTGCTAATGGTATATAAAGCCCTGATTAGGTCTAAAGTAGATTATGGGTCAATCGTGTATGGTTCGGCATCGGCCTCAACTTTGAAAGGTTTGGATGTTGTGCAGAATGCATGTGTGCGTAGTTGTCTTGGGGCCCTCAAATGCACAAGGATTGAGCGTCTAGAGGTGGAGTCAGGAGTACCTCCCCTCCGACTCAGACGCGGCCAGCTGGCGCTGACCTATGCCGCGAAGGTGGCTCGAGACCCGAGCCACCCCAACGGTAATGGAGCCATTAGGCCCTTTACTACAAGACTCCACGACCTCATCCTTAAAGTCGGTATAGATCTCTCTACCATCGATACCCTGGTTCACACAAATATAGCGCCATGGGAAACACCCAATTTTTCCATCATGGAAGCTTGGCTTCCATCAACCAAGGCCATGGCGCCGGAGGTGGAGGTACGCCAGAGGTTCAGAGAGATCCTTATTAAACATCTACCTTTTTTTCATATATATACCGACGGCTCCAAGACCGAGCAAGTAGTGGGTGCAGGTGTATGGTCGAATGAATGTGAGTTGAGATTCAGACTGCCGAATCATACATCGATCTTTATTGCCGAACTATTTGCAATTGATAAAGCTATTGATTTTGCACTATCGACGACCCACGATAGAATAGTCATTTTTTCTGACTCCTTAAGTTCACTTAAAGCCATTAAATCCTTAGAAACCACTCAAAATGAACTGCTGGGTAATATCATTCGTAAGCTACATAGTGCCAACAAATCAATCAAGCTGATATGGGTGCCAGGCCACTCTGGTATCCATGGCAATGAACAGGCTGACCGACTAGCCGGGTCAACTGACGATCTGGACCTTAGCATAGTCCGGACAGATCTCAGGTGTTTTGTGTCTCTTATAAAAGCAAAAATCCATCTCCTGTGGCAAAGTGAGTGGACCAACCTGAACATACACAACAAAATCAAACACTCAATAGTAACATGGGACACAGCCCATAGAAAAGCAAGAAGAGAGGAGGTGGTTTTGGCCCGCCTCAGGCTGAATTCGACAAGGCTAACACACCTCACCCCATATATTGAAAGGAATTTCCCGCCACAATGCCCCCAATGTAATACCACCAACTCAATAAATCACATCCTAACAGTTTGCCGGAAATACACAGATAAAAGGCAACCAATTAAAAATCACTTTCAAATGAAAAACACACAATTTACATTACCAAATATACTAGCAGATAACGAAAACATAATACGTAAAGTAATAGCTTTTCTAAGGGAGACAAAACTTTTATTTAGATTGAAAGAATAAATAGGATTCATTGGCTTAATAACATTGGCCACATACCGCTGCTTGATTGCCAAGACATCCAACAAAAAAAAAAAAAAAAAAAAAAAAAAAAAAAAAAAAAAAAAAAATTCACTTTGGTCCTGACCTCTGTCCCGCACTTTGGTCCTTCGCGGTTGTAATTTTACCTGTGTTGTGCTCTCGCGCGGATTTACCCTGGGATATACTTCGCGCACGGATTTACCAGAATTGCTGAGTATCTCCTCAAGCTAAGTGACATGGTTGTGTATAGGAGATGACTGGTCTCTTTTGGACTTTAGCGTGACATGCTGCATTATTATCTGCAGGGTGCACTCTTTCGTGAAGTCCCATAACATTTTTTGTGTATTCTCAGTGTTTGAGAGCATTAGGACCAAGTGATTTAGAGGAACACTGCTTGAGGATCCGTACCTCCAGTGTATTCAATTTTACAACTGTTATTACTTAAAGCGTTTTAAGCAGGGAAAGTTCTTGCCTGAAATCTCAAGCGTTTTTCGTGCTAACTCAAGCATTTCGCTTGCTTTCTCAAGCGACCTCCGTAGATGGCTTGACTTGCGCTTGCTAAGTCAAGCGGTGTACCGTCACCATGGCAACGGCGTCGGTCGCGTACCGTACTGGTCACGATCCTTCGAATGCGGGCGTTGACCAGGAACTCCGCTTAATATCTTATCAGATAAATAATTTTTTCACGGTATTCGATTCTGTAATTT
>NC_091587.1:18311993-18315885 GCF_042767895.1 Penaeus vannamei | reverse complement strand
TAGTAATGATCATAATGATGAAGACGATAATAATGACTATAAGAACAATAGTAATAGCACTAATAATAATGATGGTGATAAAGTACTAGGGCTGATAAACATTCAATAAAAACACTTTTGACACAAAAAGTATAAAACTAGGTGAGAACGGAGGCCAAGTTAAACGGCGTAAAAATAAAAAGTCATGAGATATATCACTACGATTGCCTAAGCAACCAGAAGATCAGACAGGAATCAACCAAGATAATACTTCAGTAAATTTGATGGTTGTGAGACTAAAATCTTTCTCCCAAGAGTTATGGATCCTCAAGCTGGGAGGAAAGGAAACGAAGTGATAACTGGGAGATATGGATCCGCAAGCAGTGTCCTCTTTAAGTGAATTGATCCTATGCTCTCTAACACTCGACTCACTGAGCATTGCTTTGAGACTTCAAAGAATGCACCCTGCACATAGTCAGGCAGTTTGTCACACTCAAAAGTCCAAGAGACCAAGTGTCTTATACACACAGCCATAAAAAATGTTTAACTTCAGGAAAAGACACAGACAGCAATTCTAGCACGAAGCTTGACAAATACAAGAGAGAGAACAGGTCTACATAAACTGGAAGTCAGATGTGGTTTTCTTTCCCCAAATCAAGGGCGTTTTTTTTCTTGCTATCAAAAGACTTTTTTTCTCAAGAGATGGCTGCCAATGTTTCTAAGCTGTTGCCAAAGGTGCGGTTCTGCCCCCATTCCTAGGAACTGTACTTGAGTTGACGAGTCCGATTTTGTTTTTTAATTGTATTAGTTAAAAAATCATTGTTTTACTGATGTAACATTAGGAAATAACAATAAATACACGTTAGTTATCAACATCTTAAAATTACAAATCAAACAACGGAACACTCGAAATCAGTTGAAGATGCGCGGGCCCTAAGCGTCGCCCATCATACTTTTTCCTTTGTCTATCACTGGTTTTGAAGGTCACACTTCTATAAATATATGAAAATAACACTATTTATTAACTAATATTGACTACACTTAAAAGGATATACCAGTTTATGTCTGCATATTCAATTATACATACATGATAAGTAAAATGGTTATGTAGAACCTAATATAAATTTTCGTGATATCCTTCGAACACATTCTGTAAATAAAACATGAGATACTTCCCCATATATTATTTATCATGGCACACTTTTGGAGTCCTGAATATGCCCAAGACTAAAGCATAAATGATATAAGAGAAACAGTAACAATAATAACAATAACACCGATGATATCATTGATGATAATAATAATACCTGTAACAATAAAAATTGATACTGATATTACTGTTATTAATAATAACAATGGTGACAATAATGTTAACAGTAATAATAATAATGATAAGGATAGTAACAGTTCGACGAAGAATGAAGATGGTATTAATGACATAAAATGATAATAATGCTAATAATAATGATAGTAATAATGATAATAAGAATAATAACAACAATAATAAAAACGATGATGATGACGACGGCATAAGTACAAGTAGTAAAAGTATTAGCAATAGCAGTAGCAATAATATTGATAATGAACATAATGGTAATAACAATAGTAACGGAAATAATGATAACAATAATAATTATTATTATTATCAATACTATTACTACTAGTAGTACTATTGGTATTAAGTAGTAGTACTACTAGTAGTAATAGTAATGATAATAATGATTCTTGTAGCGGGGCGTAGACCCAGTAGACTTTAAGTGGTCTGGTTGAGTCCGGGCTCAACCGAGAATATTGAGTTCTTTGTTCAAGGAAAGATTCGTCTGCAGTGAACAGATGTAAGGTTCCAGGCCTACGGCACGCTGCCACCACCCGATTAGTAGTTTCGGGAACCGTGTGTGTTGTGTAAGTGGGTGTGGGCGTTGTATCAGAGAAAGGTGGAAGGAAAGTACAGGATGTGTGTACTGAATGTTGGATGTGTAAGTGTGTAGATGTGAAAAGGGAGATAACGTAGGCTGAGCGTCTGCGTGGACGTGTTTGGAAGAAAAAAGCAAGATCATAGAATTCTTCTTCCCTTCGGTTTGAGCATCCGCCTGCTGGGAGCGGGAACACAGGTATAGCAAAATGAATATGTTCTTTTGATATCAGATTAATATTCTCTGATTTATCTAGCCTTTTTACAGCCTTTCAAGGGTTGCGTGATGTCAGAGCAACCAACAATGTGCTGTTTAGGAGACCCGAGTCCGAGAAAGATTCAGGCATCTAATCTTGGTCAGAACCAGAACTTTAGTGGTGGTAAATAAGAGCAATTTATGTCCTGACTGGAACTGAGTAAAAGCTTTAAGATGGTATGATGTTTATTTTAGGAGCAAGTTGCACTCACTAGGGTTACAGGCATTTTCAATCATGGAAAGGTAGACAAAGGTGTGTGCATCACCTATTTATCACAGCGGAGGTGATACACGAGAAATTAATACCAGACAAAACTTACCACGAAATATAAAAATGGCTTCCCTAAGTTGGCGTCCCAACTCCAGAAGTACTGTTACTAGGGGGTCAGCATAAAAACATCGAAGTCCCTAAATTACGTTAAATTGTTAACATCCAACCCAAATGGATGTTAACTGTTATACTCCAATGCTACTGCTGACGGATACCTAGTAAGAGTACTTGTGTAAATAGTGAACAAAAGAATTAAGCAATAACTCAATAAGAAGGCTGAAATGGCAAAGTCAATGAAGGGACGTCACGAAGACTGCCTGAATACCTACAAGATCAGACAGGAGTCAGCCGAAACAACAAACGACAACAACAACAAAAATCACGTGTCATGTGATAAGGGCTCTTTATCAGGAGATACGGATCACCAAAGTCTGCCTGATTACCCACAAGGTCAGGCAGAGATCAACAGAAACCTATATCAAACAAATAGGTCAAAAGATCTTGAAGATCTTTATCCCCGGAGGTACGGATCCGCAAGCAGGGACGAAAGAAAACATTAATTAACTTAGTTGTAAAATAAATGTACAGGAGGTATGATGAATCCTCAAGTACGAACGAAATAAAACAAAGTAATAACAGTCGTAAAAAGGGAGAGTCACACTGGAGGTGTAATCACAAAGACTGCTTAATCACCCACACGATCAAGCAGATATCAACAAACACGCATTAAGCGAAACAAAACGATTAACGATAAAGTAAGTAAAGGGAAAGATCTTATCCCAGGAGGTACGGATCCTCAGGCAAGAATGAAAAGAAACTAAGTAATAACTTAGTTATAAAAATGAATACACTGGAGGTACGGATCCTCAAGCAGTGTTCCTCTAAATCACTGGGTCCTATTGCTCTCAAACACTGGGAAATACACAAAAATGCTATGGGACTTCACGAAAGAGTGCACCCTGCAGATAATAATGCAGCATGTCACGCTAAAGTCCAAAAGAGACCAGTCATCTCCTTCACACAACCATGAATCACTTAGCCTGAGGAGATAATCAGCATAATGTGTAATGCGAGGTAGATCCGAGTGCGAATTACATCCCAGTGAGAAGTAAATCCGAGCGAGAGCACAACACAGGTAAAATTTCCACCGCGAAGGACCAAAGTGCGGGACAGAGGTCAGGACCGAAGTGATTTTCCTTTCCTCAACCACTAGTATATATACCCCGAAAGAAACCCCCAGGCCAAGCCCCAGGCATGGCGCGAAAGAAGAATATAGGCAAATGAAGTTCCTGAAGACCAAGCCGATAGTTCGGCAATCCAAACAACCGAAACGAGAGAGGAAAGGGAAAAACAAAAAAGCTGGGTAACGACCGTCACCTCCTTCGGTGGTTATCGCGACAATTTGGAGACGTCGACAAGAGGAAAGAAAATTAGAAAAAACAAATACAGGAAAGGATACGGAGAAAATCCGATG
>NC_091587.1:18239493-18246993 GCF_042767895.1 Penaeus vannamei | reverse complement strand
CCTGTGAAACGCAACACAACTACCAAGTACCCTTTCTAGACATCTTTGCCAATGGTAACGGGCGTTTCCACACGAGTATTAACCGTAAACCAACCTTTCTGGCCTCGGCCTTCACTTTCTCAGCAATATCCCATACATCTATAAAGTCATAAGCATAAAAAACTAGAGCCTACACTCTGTGTAGCAATTAATAACGGATACCCATTGCTCCTGACTACTCTCCAGGATAACAGAGTGAAATGGAGAGCCACGGCGGTTCATTTTGAACCTTCCGTTAGATGATCAAACACACACACACACGCACGAACACACACAGACACACACATATATATGCACACACACACAGACACAGACACACACATATATATGCACACACACACACACACACACACACACACACACACACACACACACACACACACACACACATATATATATATATATATATATATATATATATATATATATATATATATATATATATACATATGCATGTATGTATGCATGCACGTGCACACACACACACACACACACACACACACACACACACACACACACACACACACACATATATATATATATATATATATATATATATATACATATATATATATGTATATATCTATAAATGAGTGTGTATATATATACATACATACAAACATGTACATATATATATATATATATATATATATATATATATATATATATATATATATATATACACACACACACACACACACACACACACACACACACACACACACACACACACACACACACACACATATATATATATATATACATATATATATATATATATATATATATAAATATATACATATATAAATATACATGTACACACACACACACACACACACACACACACACACACACACACATATATATATATATATATATATATATATATATATATATATATATATATATATATATATATATACATACTTACATATATACATATACATATATACAAACATGCATGACATAGATTCTTTTTCTCCCTGCATGTGTGTGTGAGTGTTTTGCGTGGGCTTGGGTATTGTACCAATACATAGTTTCTCTGAGTCTTCCAGGCTGCAGCAAGCAGGAGCGGAAAAAGGAGAGTTGGTGTTACGCTAATCCAATCCATGGTTCAGCCGCCGTCGAAAAATTCGCGCCACAAAAACATTGGCAATCGGAAGAGAGATCTATAGAAAGTGGAAGGAGAAAAAAATGTTTCAGAAATAGATTACACAACAAAAGGAGAAGGAAGGGGAAGTGTTATATGGAGACAGAATAAATCTTCCATATTTTGCGTTTCAAAAATTCATCCGCGTCAGGCACTTAAACCATTTGAGGGAGGTGGGTTAGGAAAAATAGTGTGATCGCAGAAATGATATACATGCATAATTACAGACGTATTTATATAGTCACGCGTTAAGATTAAATCAAATCTAAATATTAAGATACAAACAAGAACATGAAATGTGAAGGTCCAATCGTGTCTACAAATAACAGAAAAAACACAAACCGGTTTGGAGACAAAATAGATGAAAATGACAAAATGATGAAGCCCTATTGATGTTATAAACGGAGAAGAGGCGAGGGAGAAAAACAGCAATTTCTGACAAGAACTCACAATTATGGTCACCAATTATGCTAAGCGTCATGCAAACAATAAACTAACACACTAATCAAGACAACAGTCAGGTAATAAAGCCGTCCCCTTGAAGTGCGAAGAGGAACGGAGGTGGCCGAAGCGCCCGGCCTGGCCGCCGACCCTGTCGGTAAGGGGGAGAAATTACAGATCCCCTCTTGGCAACACTGTCGCATGACGATAAGAAGAAAATGAATTAAAATAAAGGGACCCGACTTTCAATACTGTTCTATGCCACACACAATGTATATGTGTGTGTCAGCTTGTGTTTGTGTCTATGTGCATGTACATGTGCGTCATGTGTGTGTGTGTGTGTGTGTATGTGTATGTGTGTGTGTGTGTGTGTGTGTGTGTGTGTGTGTGTATGTATGTATGTGTGTGTGTGTGTGTGTGAGTGTGAGTGTGAGTGTGTGTGTGTGTGTGTGTGTGTATTTGTGTGTGTTTGACCGCCATTGAATAAACCTTAATCGAGTACACCCTACATCTATTGATAATCAAAGGCGTTCCTCGGCTGAAAGACATGACACGGAGCCGAAGGCCGAGCATATCCCTGCTGGCGACAGATGACGGAAAAAGCAACGCGCGACGACTGCCAGCACGGGACGAAATCCTGAAAATCATCGCACGACAAAACTCTACGGAAACTACTCGCGCGATTTACAGATAAAGTTCTAAGCCTAGTGACACCAATGCTGGACGTCGTCAGGATTCCTCCTGTGTTTTAGGCGATTTTACGAGGAAAAACCCCTCGGCCCTGATCGTCCTTATACCCAGTGTGTGAATGGTGTGTGTGGATGTACCATCACCAAATTGTGCCAGGGGACCAAGGTCAGGTCTCGTCACTTCGGAGTTCTGCGCAGCTTTGGATAATAAGCCATATGACGTCACCGGGCGTGAGCTGAGAGCGAGTGGGCGGGGGGAAATAGAGTATGGTAGGGTGGGAAGGAGATAATAGAAAACGATAGCAAATGAGCAAATACTTAATTTCATATTCCGGCACACTGAACGATTTGTATATTGAACAGATTTTAAAGGTGATGATGATTATCAGCGATTGTAAGTCTATATCGCATTCAGTTTAGTAATGCTCATTCTGCAGCTTATATATGACATAATAAAGAAGTAAAATAAACAAAGAGGACATGGCATATTTAAACTCCAAATGTTTTTGATGAATTTATTATAAAACAAATCATACAACCAGCCCACTGCATAACAATAACAATAACTCTTTTTCTTGCTCCCTCCTCCTTTGGAAATCGGTGATAAATAACATCCTTGGGGCGATCCCAAATTTTGCAACCAACTATTGAACAAACTGGGCATTACGGCTTTGTGCGCGCCAGTCAGTCCGGCGAGCGAAAACGGAAGAGCGAGGATCCGAGCGAAAACGGGAGAGAGGGAGATCCTTTCGGCTCCATATCACATCCAAGAGCATGGCCCGCTAGACATGGTGCAGGGAAATGGTGATCCTCGCGCTACGTCCGACGGGACCAACAACACCACGTAGACCATATGACCAATGGCATCAGTCCAGACCCAAAAGATACGGGGAATACCTGGTTACTAGTTTTTCAAATGAGGCCCCTGCAGATGACGCAGTGCACTTTCCGGGTGTATTTAAAGCCCGGAGAATCTACAAAGAAGGGCAGCTATTGAATAGGATCATCATTGTATGGAACGGAGAATGGCCGCCACCCACTGAACACTACTTCTTCGGCAAGTACATAGAGCCGAGCTCTATTCACCCAGGGAACTCAGAGGTTGTGGCCTGCTATAAATGCCAGGGTTATGGCCATGTAGCTAAATACTGCAGGAAGGAATCAGCTTGTGCTGTCTGTGCAGAAACTCACCAGACAAAGGACTGCCCTGCAAGAAACAGAGGAAAGGACAACGACAACGAAGATGCTGTCACCATTGTGAAGAGGTGCGTCTGGTGCAGCGAGCAAGGTGTGACCACCTAGCACGGTAACTGCCCCCATAATCCAGCACATTTACATCTTCCCCCTGCCCCGACCGTACTCATCGACCGCGGAGTGGTGATGCCCAGCCCAGCTACAGCCCGCCAGGTGCCGTGTGACGTCACTAACCCACAAGAATTCCCGCAGCTGCCTGGGAGGGGGGGGGGGGTCCCATCCCAGAAAAGTACCACAGAACTAACGAATGCTAAAAAAAATAAGGGAGTAGCCGAGGAAATAAGAAGCCTCAGGCAAGAACTTGCTGAACTTTAAAAAAATGCTAATGGAAAGAGAAAGTGATAGTGCATTTAGGAAGAATATCCTTCCTAATGATGTCAGTGATATCGAAAATATGAATGAGGTCTCATGCTAATGCTAATATTACACATCAGACCATCGACGAATCATCTGAAAACAGTGACGACAGTGAAATAACGTCGGCAAAGATAGACAGGAACCGGTAGACATGTGGGAAAACACTCAGAAAATGATGGCAGGTACGAATTATGCTTATAATATGAATATAAAGAAAAGGCACAGTACCTTTGCAAACAGACAAGAAGCAACAGATATATGACATGCGTAAACTAAAGGGCTTCATTAAACAAAGATTTGACCATTCAGCTAATAATGTGTGATGGGGGACAAGAAAACAATTACTTTTCTTTCATCAAATATACGGGGGTCAACTGTAGAATTAATGACGCTTTATTATGTTTATAATAATAATGTTGACGTTATTTGTTTACAAGGGCTCCACCCTCGCTAGCTACCCATAAAACGATCCACCAGAATATATTACATTATAATTAATGGTGGTGTGTTTAGATATCTCAATCTTATGTCTATATAAAGAGAGCATTCATGGATAAGAGTAAAAATCCATATTTGGTGCATCATTGCTTTTAATATGGTTTTCTCCAAATTATTCCAGCTGTACGTAAGACGGATATATAGTCAATCACAGAAGTGCCGGTTCTATTATCCACCGAAAACGGGATGTACCAGGTAGAAGTGCATATATGTGTTGGGGAGATCTGTATATAGGCACATGATAAGTATATGTATGTGTTTGTATGCATGAATAGATCCATGCTTGATGTTTGATACTTTACAGCACTTTCAGTACCAGTATTAGTCTAATAATCCTTGTTGGAATTTCTCTCAATCTTAGGATCTCCAATGCACCATATCGAACGCCTTCTTGCGGTCGATGTAACCTGCAAACAACGACGCTCCACAATGACTCAAAGCACCCGGATACGGTCTTTTGTGGACTTACCAGAGAGTGAATCCAGATTGCCTTAGCATGTGGTGTCTGATACATCTCAGAAAGATGTGAGCAAAAACCTCGCCATGTATACTGAGCAGTGATTGCAGCAGTTCCATCGATCCCCTTTCTCCTTCCAGAGTGGGATGACCACACTGAAGTCTTCAACAGGTCAAGGGGAACGGTTCCAGACTGCCAGATAGCAGCTAGCACAGCATGCAAGCCATAGGCTCACCTCAGCCTTTAACAGTTCAGCTGGGATGTTGCAGATACCTACTGCTTTGCCTAACTTCAGTTAGGGAGGGTGGATCCTCACTGACCGGTGGGTCTGCCAGTGGAATCTTAACACTACCTACATTCAAGTGTTGGTGGATCAACCTGGTACAACTGCTCAAAATACTTAGCCCAACATTCCCACACCCCAACAGGATCAGATATGATCTGGCCACTTATTGAGTGGACTGGAGTCACCTGTGAAGAGGGCTTAGAGTTCAGCTTCTTCAGGCCTTAGTATGAAGGACTAAGGACTCTTTTACTAGGAAATGGTTTTCGACCTCTTCTGCAAGACTCCTAATATACTGTTCCTTGTCCTTTCTCGGCAGTGACCGGGAACAATGCAAATCCCTATCCCCTGTCAGACGAGCTGCATGACAAGCTTCTGTGATTTCCAGTGTCTCCTGTGAGATAAAATTCTGTCTTGCTTTTGACCATTCACCGATTGATTCTTGAGCTCCATCGAGTATTTCATGCTTGAAGGTCTCCCACAGAATTAAAGGGTCCATCAGGTGGAGCCCTGCGAAACGACCAGAGATTGCCTCAGCAAACCCCCAGGGACTCTCCTGCCCAGATGAAACACCCTTTTTGAAGTTTTGAAGTGGACTAGGAGGGTAGCCACAACTGATCTATTGTCAGGTCCTCAGAATTCGGCGTTCTTATACATCCTGAAGTTCTGGAGGATCCTCCAACGAGTGTTAACTAGGATGTGGTCGATCTCCTTGGCTGCATTACCTGCATCACTGTTAGCAGCCAGATACCGCATTGAAATCACACATAACAAGATGAACAACTGTGACATACAGGCAAGCTAGGTGTAAAACATCTCTGTCACGTCGTGTTTACAAACATCGGTAGGAGCGTACACAGTAGTAAGAGACATGAAGCCAAATGGTAACTGCAGTCTTAATACCATGATATGCTCATTGACCGGACTAACCCCTACTACCGAGGGCTGAAGTCTGCTGGAGAGGGCTATGGTTACTTCCTGAAGATGGTGACTATCGCTTTGGCCTGGCCAGTAATAGGTGTAACCATCTATACTGATCATGCCACTGCCAGGTCTTCTCAACTCCACTCTCAGCTGTCCTAGTTCCCTCGAAAGTAGTGGCAACCAATCATCCAGTCTTACAGATTGGACGTTCTAAGCCCCCACCCTGACATCCCGCCTGAGGTTAAGCCTCGGGCAGTCACTCTGGGTGGACACCACCTCTGCCACCCCTGCCAACAATGCCCCATAAAGTATAGGGTCACCGGGACGCCGATGGGACAGGTAACCCCGGTTCCCGGCAAGGTAGGTGGAATGGTTCCCCTCTCCCACCCAGCACCAACACCTGAACGTTGTGTTGCCAGTTAGGGTTTTCTCGGGGAGGCGTATTATATATATATATATATATATATATATATATATATATATATATATATATATATATATATGTATATATATGTATGTATGTATGTATGTATATATATATATATATATGCAGTATTGATAACTAACTCAGAGAAAAGGCTGAAGAGACTTTTGAATAAGCTGAACGCACATAGCGAGAATAAGTGACTGGGGATCTGGAAAGACAAAGATTGTGACAGCAACCGAAGAAGAAGAAACGATTCCTTGTGATATTCTTTATAAGCAAAGGATAGAATTTGATTACTTAGGAGGCATCATAACAAGATACGCAGCAGTATATCAACAAGCAATACTATCGCCTTAGAAACAACGAACTATCTCGGGCATACTTTTGTTTGACACTACCTTGTGGAGCAAAGACATGGGTAATTAGCAAGAGGAGTTCTGAAAGACTGCAAGTGATGGAAATTTGGATACTGACAAGAATGATAATACCATGGAAAAGAAAGAAAAAAAAAACGAATAAAGAGTTTTTAAGCATGGCTAATACAACAACAGGATTGGTGAAACATTCGCGAAAGACCTTTAAGCTATTTAGGTCATATACTAATGGCGAAATGAACTCCCAAGCCTATCGGGAAACTCCAGGACAATTAACACAAAAGAAGACCGAAATGTCTGGCGAAGATTGATCGTCAACGTCCGAGACATGACCCCATAAGAAGAAGGTGATGTTGATATAAGCAATAAGTTATTATTATATCGAAAAATATGATTAAGACAACGATGGTAATTATAATAATACCTACAGTAACAACAGTAATGATAATATTAGCGATTATAATAACAACGATAATGAGGATAATGCCTATGACATTAATGATGATAATCATAAAAATATTGATGATGGTGATTACTATTATTATGATGATCATAACAGTAATTGACAAAAATGCTGATGATAATGATAAAGACAATATTGATAACG
>NC_091587.1:18214493-18216993 GCF_042767895.1 Penaeus vannamei | reverse complement strand
ACGACAATAGATGGTCACCGAAACCAGCGAGATACGACAGGCATTTGACCTCAGTGGTGACCCAGCCGTGGAATTTCGCTCAAAGGGATGTCATCCTTCATCGACCTTTGCTTGCGGAGATCTTAAGCAAGTTACCAAATATCTGATGAAATTGGACATTATTGTGGTGCTCCCTCAAGGCATTTCCCTTGGCTCATTATTAGTCCAGATAATGTATGATGAGGATGTCCATTCCATGGAGAAAGTATGTGAATGGCATGAAGTTAGCACAGGCCAAAGCAATTTAATGTCTAGTTGCAGGTTTCCATAATATATGTCATAATAGGCATCATCGAACATAATGCAAAAAAATAATAGTAATAGGAAATACATGGAAATAAAATTCTTTGAACTTTTAGAACAGATACATCCCCATGATCAGTGAAAATCTGGAATGGTTCGCGGACAACAGAAAGATTATTTCCAACTGTCAGAAAAAAAAAATGTAATCCAAACCATATGTACTTGCTGGGACCCGGGAAGACTTACTCCTCACGCTGACCTTGGCTGTGCACCGAGTACATCAAAAAAAATAAATCAGAAAGATTTTAGAAGTTTAGCGCATTATGATTGGAAAAATGCACTTCGCATCCCAAATTCACGGATGTTACGATGTTATTTACAAATATCACAACATCCGTGAGATCAAGGTTTATGACACAGACTGTAATGTATGTAGTGTGGGAGGAAGGAGGCGTCCCACCCCCCACTATTATTACTTGTTGTTTGGTAGGTCGTGGCTGAGCGGTAAGGCAGTAGTAAGTAAGTAAGATGCTGACGTACTCTGAAGATGTTGGTCTGAAGTTAAACTTGTCGCAGTTTTCTTGTCTTTATTCTGGGTAACTGGTACAGAGGGCAAGGCAGGTGCCCAGGGAGGAGCACGTCCTGCCGAACCCGCGGGGGCGAGCGGTCTGAGGTAGATGGCACAGGAATTGCCATGAACGAAGTTCGTTTTGAGACAATATACAATGGAAAACATGAAAGAATATGGATGAACATAGATTTAGAGATATTAGGTCACATGACCGTTTCGTGGAGAGGAACAAGGGTATGGTTGACATGATATCGGTATGTTTTTACAATCCAAACATTGTGGTTATGGGACAGACTGGCTGATTATACATGAAACATAGAACATTTGAATATCAATGGTAAAATCAGTTACATACATCGTGATTCAGAATAAGCATTTTATAAGAAACATTTTGAGTATAAACATGACATAGTTATACTTGAAGACAACAGAGTAAATGCATGGAAAATGTATAAGAGTAATAAGGGTCAGATTAGCGTGTTCTACGGTCACTTCGTCAATGTCGGGCACAGGGCAGGTTGAAGTACTTGTGAAATAAGAACACATGGCTTTCGTGGTATGCGAGGGGTGAACAACGAGGGGAGCAGGTCACTAAATCGCTCGGCCACTAGAAAAGAATCGTCCTCGATTCTTGAGTAGACGATGCAGGTAGATGACAGGTGACAGGTGACGGAGGTAACAGACACAGGGAGTCTCGATCGTGCAGTTGAGGAGGAACGGTCGTACAGGTATTTCTAAGGTCGGCGGCCTAGGGTGCTTGTTTGCACAGGTCACTGTTCTGGGTGCAGGTGGTCTTGACGGGAGCGGCAGTGATGATCAGTCACGGAGCTCGTCAATCGTTCCACACAGGATCACTGGAAGACACAGTTAACTTGTCAAGCGCCGTGTCAGTCGTACATGACACGCACACCGGGTCTAGAAGATTCTGGGAGACCAGTAATCGTCGAAGAGTCAAGGTTGAGCGGAGAATCTTGAGAGCGAGGTCTTGAGGATCACGTCGGCGAGAAGGATTCGTCATCTCGGGAGAGCATGGTGACGGCGTCACGAGAATCAGCAGGCAAGGAGGGACAGTTCTTGCCAGGGTCACCAGAACGGCAGCGGGTGTGGTGAGTGAGCGTAGCGAGATGCACGAGGAACGTGGGCGGCGATCACCAGCGGACGGGTCGGGGCGGCGGACACGGCCGGAGTAGCAACGCGAGAACAGGAGAGCGTCGGCAGGTGATGCGGCGGTGAGGACGTTCGGCGGTAGTCACCAGCGGACGAGGCGGCGGACACGGCCAGAGTTGCAGCGACGTGCAGTAGAGAACATGGGAGCGTCGGCAGGTGATACGGCGGCGAGGACGTCCGTGAGATGGGCGAGCGAGACTTGATGCGCCAGGGCACAGCGGCGAGGGGGCGACGTGGTGATCCGAGAGTCAAGGTCAGTAGTGGCGTTTCAGGACGGGCGTCTGGCTCTGGGGACAACAGACGGGAACAACAGTACCATGTCTTGGCGACAGAAGACATAATGCCATATCTCAGTATCTCAGGGAGTTACAATATCAACACGAACTCATAATGATTAGGAAATAACTGGAAGCAACGTGTCAAGTATTGGGAGTAGAGGGTGCTAATTGCAACATTTACCTGAGAGATAGGAGGCAGTAA
>NC_091587.1:18206993-18209493 GCF_042767895.1 Penaeus vannamei | reverse complement strand
ATAATTCACTACAGAATTAGCCGATTGTTCCTGGGCTAGCCATAGGGTGATCGCACCTCTTTTTCCTAATGATAATAATAAGCCCTGAGGTTTGGAAAGATCAGATACGGATGCAGAGACACATGAAAGCGTGTTTGGAGATGTTGCATTGCACCTATCTGATATCCAAAGATTTTTGCCGTCACTACTAAACAGCTGTAGCAATTATTAGTTATCAACAGTCCCACTTAAATTGTAATGTTCTGCATTGTTCTATTGAAAGAGGGTCTTCACTTGAGTCAGGTACAATATCATAAAAACGTCTCCTTTGTTCTATCAGTACTATTACTGGAACTTTACACCTCTATGAAAGTTTAAACAACTTATTTTTTTCTTTATGTCAATGATGAATAGTAAGACTATTGTAAGAACTTTGCATAGTGCAGTGTTGCGCTACAATATTATTTTGTAATATGCATTTTCAAGCTCGGGAACCTGAAGTCTTTGTTTCGGTCTTTGACTTTCACAGTTTCAAAACCAAGAAGCATAATCTGATTTCTATAATCTGTAATATAATGAGCATAAAGAGAAATCAGATATATGAATGTGCAAACCAATAACCATCTAGCTGAAAAGTACTACAAGTTAAACCATATATAGTGTATGACATTCTACACTTTATGCACGCTGTAATCCATAACATATTACAAAATAAAATACATATCATAGATAAAAGTTCAAATCTCAAAAAGCAATTCCAGGCCTTGACTCAATCAGAGAATCTGTTATCTTTATATATTTCATGGAGTGAGGACACCGCTTGAGCCGTTTCATAAACAATGTCACAAAGCATGTTAACGATATGATACACATTCCTTAAGCTTACAAAAGATCTGTGACCAACAGTCATATTGGCTCCTTCGTAATAATATCCTGACTTTCATGCCTACAAAGTAAGGCAGGATGCCGAAGTGATATGGTAAATTTTACTGTTAAAGATATAGGACTGTACAGGTATATGAAGTACAGTAGTATAGCAAATACAAGAAATAAATACTTAACAAGGGTGGTTTCATAGTGCTATTTCTGAGGTTAAAACTGCAACCTATTTAGCATATAAACTGTTGGCGACCTTTTACAATAATACACGTGTCGATTCAAAGTTAGAACTGATATCTTAAATTAATATAGCTATCTTCTAAATGTAACAATATCCCAAGTTATTTAATCCCGTTCTTGAAAAGTCTAGACAGTAAATTCTTGTATTTAATTTTAACTTTTCCGGGTAATGTAATTATATTATATACACCATTATAATATAAAGCTTCTCACAATGGCAGACACATACTCAGTTTCTGAATTATATTTACATATCACTCTCAGCTTTATACTCTCATGAGAATATTATGGAAAGGGAACTATTACTAAAATATTAAAATACCATCAAAACTTATCACAGATTAATTACTGCTACCCTAACCGGAGATTGATTAGAAACCGGGCCTCAAGCATCAGCATAAGCTCTATACTTTTCTGGAAGTGATCATTTCGTTACAAATGTACAATGATCACAGGAATTACCACAACCTATGCCCTTGATTTACAGGAGACTATAATAATCCCATAAGAGGCACAGTTCCAAAAGGTATCACAGAGAATAAATACAAGACAAGAGAATCGTATATAACGTTGAAGATACTGTGGGTAAAAATTCAACCCCTTGGCACTAAATACTTCCATTTAAAAAATGAAAAATAAATCAACCAGGCTTCATCAATTATTCAGTTTGACTAGGGTTTGGATTTTCACCATTGGTGTTTTTGCTCAACAGGTTAATTAACTTCTCTAGATTTTCCTCAAGAGTCGTTATCCTCTTAGCGAGAGCGCCGTATGTCTCTGTTATCTCGTCGACCTTTTCGCTCATAATTTCAGCCACGTTGGCCTCGAGCTCCTTGATGCTGACCTTCAAATCTTGCTGCTCATTGCGGTGGTACTCTCCGCGGCGAATCCTGCTGCCCTTCCTGGCGCGGACGCTGCCCTTGCTGTCGGCGGACTCGGTCTCCCGCGCCCTCAGGCACTCGATGATGTTGGTTTTCAGGAAAGAAGGCAAGGCGACGTCAACGCATTTCTTATTCTCCACCATGTAGAGTCTGTTGGCCTGTGAAACAAAAGCAAAACCATTCAAAGAAGAGTTTGGAAGAGACAAAACGATACAGTGGAATGGATAATTAGAGTAAAAAAAATGTTCTGATATGAATCAAACTGATTAAAGCATAATGTGCCTCACATTTCATGAAAAATATTTCTATAATCTTTACTACTCACAGGTATATTAACCTACCTTTTTTGGATGGTTCGGAAGAAGAAAAGCACGGGAGTTGTAGCAATCATGTTTGCATATATAGGAAACCTTCGTCAGCATTTCTCGCAATCTGAAATATTTTATCATATCAAATGAAATAAGCAATTAGCTATATAACCTATACAATATGCAGTTGTTGATGCTTCTAACTATACTAGC
>NC_091587.1:18191993-18201993 GCF_042767895.1 Penaeus vannamei | reverse complement strand
TCCCGGCATTCTAGGGTTCACTTGGGCTGACCCGTCCCTTTGAAAGCGACCGCCTAGAACAGGCTGTGTTGAATGTAACGTATTCCTAACGAGTTTGGGAAAATTAATAAACTAGTGGTGTACCTTGTGTGTGGATATATAATAGCTGAACTTCAGAGTATACAAAATATAACCAATGTAGTTGTGGTGAAATGTATTTATGAAGGAAAGTTGTCGCAAAACAAAAACAAAAATATCAAAAGCAAAAAAAAAAAAAAAAAAAAAAAAAAAAAACATGCAACCGATTAATACAATGAGCTATTGTTAAATACAAATATAAATATCTTTAAGAAAAATAAAGCATATGACTAGTTATAATAATGAGACAGACATATAATGACGTGTGTATATATAAATATGATGATGATTATCACCATTTTTATAGATACAAACGTCATTATATTGTTGTGATGGTACAGGGATTTGCTTTAGTTTATTTTCATTATTATACGTAGTTGCCAAGTATCTTTTTGTGAGGCCTTTTAAAACTCCAAAATCGGCTTATTCCTGAGAAAAAGACATGTACAAAACTGTAACACTCAATACATTTTTTCTAGTAGACATGAGTTTCGTATAATTTAGAGTCTAACTTTACTCTGTATGCGTGACCTCTATCACCTGAAAATAACTTGCCCCTTCCTCCGAAGAGAGGTGGCTGACCTTGGGTGGCGCAATAGGCACTGTTACCACTTCCTGTTTCCTGTCAAACGGGATTTAACTTCATTTACTGCAACAGTCATTGAATCAAAAGGATCGCCGTTATACAAGTGGGCGACATGCAAGATCGGGCAAAATCCAAGAAAAGGGAGAAAGACTGCTTTCATTTCTAGAGATACTTTACTGCGTTGCCATACCAATCTCTCTCTCTCCCTATCTATCTATCTCTATTTCACTCACTCTCTATCTCTCTCTAACTCTCTCGCTCTTATTCTCTATCACAGACACACACACGCACATACACACACACACACACACACACACACACACACACACACACACACACACACACACACACACACACACACACACACACACACACACACACACACACACACACACACTCACACACACTCTCTCTCTCTCACTCTCACTTTCTCACTCTCACACTCTTTCTCTCTCTCGCTCGCTCTCTCTCACTCTCACTTTCTCACTCTCACACTCTTTCACTCTCTCGCTCGCTCGTGCTCTCTCTCTCTCTCTCTCTCTCTCTCTCTCTCTCTCTCTCTCTCTCTCTCTCCCTCTCCCTCTCCCTCTCCCTCTCCCTCTCCCTCTCCCTCTCCCTCTCCCTCTCCCTCTCCCTCTCCCTCTCCCTCTCCCTCTCCCTCTCCCTCTCCCTCTCTCCCTCTCCCTCTCCCTCTCCCTCTCCCTCTCCCTCTCTCTCTCTCCCTCTCCCTCTCCCTCTCCCTCTCCCTCTCCCTCTCCCTCTCCCTCTCTCCCTCTTTCCCTCCCTCCCTCTCTCCCTCTTCCTCTCTCCCTCTTCCTCTCTCCCTCTTCTCCCTCTCCCTCTCTCTCTCTCCCTCTCTCGCTCTTTCTTTCGCTCTCTCGCTCTTTCTTTCGCTCTCTCGCTCTTTCTTTCGCTCTCTCGCTCTTTCTTTCGCTCTCTCGCTCTTTCTTTCGCTCTCTCGCTCTTTCTTTCGCTCTCTCGCTCTTTCTTTCGCTCTCTCGCTCTTTCTTTCGCTCTATCGCTCTTTCTTTCGCTCTATCGCTCTTTCTTTCGCTCTATCGCTCTTTCTTTCGCTCTATCGCTCTTTCTTTCGCTCTATCGCTCTTTCTTTCGCTCTCTCGCTCTTTCTTTCGCTCTCTCGCTCTTTCTTTCGCTCTCTCGCTCTTTCTTTCGCTCTCTCGCTCTTTCTTTCGCTCTCTCGCTCTTTCTTTCGCTCTCTTGCTCTTTCTTTCGCTCTCTCGCTCTTTCTTTCGCTCTCTCCCTATCCCTTGCTATCTCTTTCTCACTACCTCGCTCTCTCGTCTTTCGCTTTCTTTTCATCTTTCATTCACTCTCTCTCTCTCACTATCTTGCTCTTTCTCGTTTTTCCAATCCCTCTCTCTCCCCCCTCTCTCTCTCTCTAGAATATATGTACGGTGTAAGAATGAAGAAATTCTTACCCCTGTAACTACTACCGGAGCGGCGTGAGAAATCCTCGAAATAAGCAGAGTTTATGGCAAAGGAAGTAGTACTAAGCTCGTTGTGTTCGATGTCCCGAGGGAAATTGACACCGATAAAGGGGCGGTCACACGATCGTTTTTACACCGATAAATCAACGGAAACTTTAACTTTTCCACTACCCGCAACTTCCAAGTCGACAATACCTCTGATGTAGAAGCGAACTATATGCATCGTTCAATCGAGGAAGTGGGTTGTCAAGAAAGAGTCTATTGTCTAAGAAAAAATACTCAACTGCGTACCTAAAAACAATTATTTATATTTAAATCAATATAATTTTATCAACATATTTTTTAATTTATACATTCATATTTTCAAAGTGTGCTTATTAATTATCCACGGAAATTCATTTGAGCTACCGTGACGTCATCATTGTTTACAAGCGCGCGTCTTCCAAGTTCCTCAAAGAAGCGTCTGTATGGTATATACGTCTGTATGGTATAAACTGCTATTTCTTCTCTGCAACCACGAACGAACCCACATACCCGTTTACGTAACCTTTCAGCCTCCAGTGTAAAATACTTAAGAGGAGGGTCGCGCGGGAAATCCTCGTGGACGCCATGTTTGTCGCTGATATCGCGCTCCTACGCGATGTTTTTTTTCGCTCCGTGTGAACAGGAAGTTGGGAAACCGCAAACAAATCGTTCCGGCTACAGGATCATATCACAAACTGGTTGTTGAAAAAAGCGCTCGTGTGACCGCCCCTTAAGATACACGGAATACAGTGAAAAGACTCTAAACGTTAAACGTATTAAATTTAATGATAAGATGACACAGACTCATCATCACACATGGAGAGAAAATCCCCAAAACCACCAAAATTGTTGAGGGCATGGAACCTTTAGGTGTGCTGTCTTGAAATCACTCACCCCATTTTGCGCCAACTGTTGTAGATGGGGGCTCAGGGCACGCGCTTTTCCCCGCGAACCGCCATGTTGCCGGTACTGTGCGGCCGATCGCAAGAGTGCGCCGAAAAAATCGCACAGGGTAATCAAACTCCCAAGGAAATGTGTCAAATGCAGACTTGAATATAATGCAAACGACAGAAAAAACAAATTTCTAAAGAAGCAGCAAGCTGTTCTGCCCTCTCGAAAACCTAACCCATTTCCTCTGCTTAACAATGAGGCAGAATTACCCCAGCTTAGGATCGATCTCTCCAGCCATACTACCGGCATCAACTCCTGCTCCAGCGCCAGCTTCAAGGCCTGCTTCGGCCCCTTCAGTGCCAGTTTCAGTTCCTGCTACTTTGGCATCGACTTAACCTGTTTCGTCATCGTCATCGCTTTCGACATCTATCAGCACATACAACAGTTCCGGCCTCTGCACCTGCTTCAGTGCCAGCGCCGACCCTTACACCACAGGAAAGACAGGACCTACTGCAAATGTTGATGCAGAAGATAGAACAAATGATGCTCATGATGCAACAACAAATTGCTCAGTAACTACAATTCCAGAAAAAAAAAGTTTTCAGTGGTCTTTGGACAACGGTTTACCCCTATATAATCTGTGGCAAAACTTGAAAATCATTAGCTGACAACTTAATGCCAACGTTGACTTTGAGTGTACCAAAATGGAACATTAAGATTTATGGAAACACTGTTCATTTTTGTAAAATCATTTATGGGTTGTTTTTTATAGTTATTACATAACCAATAAGGTGAGCACTAAGGTGCAGCCCTTCAGGCAAGTATATTTAATGTTTGACTGTGGCAAAAGTCAAACATTAAGTCAATACAAGTTTATCCAGATTGAGTAGATGCTTGGACATCTTCCCCCGGCTTTTTACAGGGCATATAAACTCCTTTGTATTTTTTTCAAATCAAATCAGTCTCTCTCCGCCAGGCGTACACAATCTACTTAAAACTTGTGGTGAAGGAATACATCACCCCCCTACCCCAACCTCAGCCTGGCTTCCGTTTTGATGCGACGCCTTCTACGACACGACCCTCTGGTTCGACACGCGCTTTAGCTGCCACGTCTTCTGTTGCCTCTACTTCAGGCATTATACCGGGGTTTCTTGCGAACCCTGGACCGGCTCCGACCCTGCCCTGTTTCCACCTCAGCTCCTAAAACTTTATCAGAGAATTAAATCGACGCCAGCGACACCCCAACTATGCCAACAGTACGAACAAAGCCTGCGGTGATCGACAATAAAAGAAGGCTGAATTATGTCATCCACAAGTTGAAGGCAAGTAACAATTCTAATAAATTATTAATAAAAATACATTACCACCAGTCCATGCGTTCATTTGATCTCTGCACGGTGCGCTTCGTCCTGGCCCAAAACACTCAGGGTGAACGGTTTCGCCGCGCAATGCACCTAACAGCTGATTATCGTCAACTAACTGCCCTTGAGACTTGCCGAGAAAGTGAGGAATTATTTTCCTGATTGAGAGTGTAAGAACTTGAAACTGATTTAGACGATTTCTGTTTCACACACACCAACTAAGATACAAAGGTAAAATGAAATATATTTTGCAGTTGGCGGACATTTTGGCATTTTGGTTGTTTACCTTGAGGCGTACCACGAACGTTTAGGTCGACCGTTCACTTGATTTTGCCTTGCCCATGTGAACGTAAAGAGTAACAGAATTTCATTCGTTACTGGTTATTTGTGAAGACACGTTGCCCCTGCACTTATTGAACACCGATCTGCAGCGAGAACAGAAACAAACCAGAAGGAAATATTGGAAACTTTAGAAAGTCATGGAAGGTAATAAATCCATTATAAAGAAAGATAAACAAAGGGAAATTATTAGTTATATCAATTTCATATTATAAAACCTCTGACACTGTAAACGGCTCTAATACATACTCCTCTAAAGTAAGAAAAAATCAGTCACAAATACGTGCCAAAATCAATAATTTGCGTAATTCTCTCTTAATTAGACTCAGGATTAATCATAATTGTGAATAAGTAAGGAAATGGTGTAACAGGTCCTATTGAATTTCAAATCGTGTTTATAAAATAGTACTTAATAGTACTTTTACTTTTCATATGTGCATATTCCCAGATATACTCTAGCTAACACAAACAATCCCATATATCAACAGTTGTCCATTTCCATTAAAGGGCTTGAAAACGTAGAGTTTAACTGACTTGGTAAATAGTACTTTAATCAGGAAATACTAACAAATTCACGACATGGCCCCCGTAAAGGGAGATCAACTGACACTGCAGCGCTAGCATTCACAGATCACATACTGAACAATGACAAAGACTACCATGGGATTTTTTTTCTTAGGGAAGTTTTTAATAACGTGAATCATAACCAGTAATTGGTAAAGGAAGATCACATGAATGGTTTGCGTAGATCGCAATTTGATGGTGCATTGCCACACTGTGGGATGGGAAGTAGGAAGTCTTACTGCCACCTATTTCCCAAAAAGGAGTCCTACGGTATATGTCTAAGCTCAAAGGAATCGATCATACGAATAATGCATTCAAACAAAAGATTTGGAAATACTATGACGTGTCAATACGTCTTTATATGCATATACCAAATCCTTATATAGATATACCACTGACGATCAAAAATTTACAAAGGACTTTGCTTAAACCATAGCCTGAGGAATTAATATCTTTTTCGTCTGCGTCGGGCTCGATGTTCGCATTCTATTGCGATATCGTACAGACGCAAGTATATGGAACGGACTACCCCTTCGATCCCTGTCTTTAAAAGCTTACTAAAACTACCTTTGTTAGCATTATACAACCCTCTCGATTTCTTACTAGAACCAAGGGAATTGTATGACGCTAATTTCATGAATCGCTGTCATTTTATTAATTACTCAACTATGTGGCTTTATTTCTGATTTACTTCAGTTAATATATTATTGAGACTGAATTCATATGCATATTTTAAAACTTTCTTTTTTCGCAAAATTATTTAACTAAGGTTTGTTGGCCACCATTGTGAAAATATGACTCAAGTAAAAACTAAAGTAAAATGTTGAAATTAATTATAATAGAAATATATAAATTATATTTGAATTACATTAGATTCTGTAAAACTGAATATGTTATCAGTTTCATGTTTTGTTAGTGACTTTTAGGAAAGTAAACTGTTTTTTTTTTTGTTTTTTTTTGGGGGGGGGGCTCAACTAAATCCACTATAATTACTTTTTCGTATAAACTATCCAACTCAAAGTTTGGCTAAATAAACATTTGAATTCTAGATCCCCCCCCCCCCCTCTCTCTCTCTCTCTCTCTCTCTCTCTCTCTCTCTCTCTCTCTCTCTCTCTCTCTCTCTCTCTCTCTCTCTCTCCCTTTCTCTCTCTCTCTCTCTCTCTCTATCTATCTATCTCTTTGTGTGTGTGTGTGTGTCACTGAGTGAGTGATATGGATAAATAACAACTCGCCCTGAGCAGGACACGAATTTGGGCCACTCCAGGTATGACCCGGAGGACTGGTACTACACCAACCATATCAGACCCAACAAAAGGAGCGTGCAACTAGAATCTCACTAGCTCCATACACATTAACTAGTTACTCATACTAGAGTAATGATAGCGAACATTTACACATACTCCCTAGCCACGGTGGAAATTGATTTAGCAATTCAAATCCTGTCAGATGTGTGTATGTATACATATGTATATATATACATATATATATATATACATATACATTATATATATACATATACATATACATATATATATACATATACATATATATATATATATATATATATATATATATATATATATATATATATATACATACATACATACACTGGGAAATATGGTGGAATGGTTAGAGCATCGGATTCAATCTTGCCACGACAATCTAAGTTCGAGGGTTCGAGTCTCAGCTGGCACTTCGCCTCGATTGCTACAGGACTTCCTGTAGCAATCGAGGATTGCCACATGGGGATCACGTCCCCTTATCCAAGGATCTTGCCCCTACCCACAGGGTAGAGGCAAGATCCTTGAATTGGGGGACGTGAAAAGAATACTTCCAACATACGTCACTGCGTATCATAAAAAGCGACTATAAGGACCCCTACCAACCAACCCTGGTCTAGCATGATAGGGTATGTCCCAACTCTCTCCCCATTATGACATATCTCAAGCAACATTAAAGCCATTTCTGTTGTCCACAAATTTAAAAACATTAGTACCGGAAGACTAGAGACAGAACGACGTGGGAAAAGTCTGGGAGAGGCCTATGTCCAACAATAGATTATAAAAGGCCGAAAGAAAAGCACAGAAATATATATATATATATATATATATATATATATATATATATATATATATATATATATATATATATATATATACATATATATATATATATATATTTATATATATATATATTTATATATATATATATATATATATATATATATATATATATATATATATATATATATATATATATACCCTGTTTATGAGCGCCTTATTCCCATGTATGCAAATGTGAAGGAATCCACAAATGGCCCCTGCCGGGTTTCCTCCCTTTCCATCAGCCCCCCCACGTCCTTTTCCGGCGCCTTTATGGGTGATAAAAGCAGCGAGTCAGCGCCACACGTGGACAGGACTCGAGATTCCCTACGCAGCTCTCGGTGTCAGCGCTGACGTCATCATGTCAATTATCGGCCGGCTGACCGACGCGACGTATAGCTTCTGATAAGAAGCTCCATAAATATTTCCGACCTTCGTGTGTTCTTGTGGTATTATATATCAACCTTTGTTACTTGAAAGTCGATTTTAAAGCTGTGATGTACAGTTCATCTTTTTGCATTAATTTCAACATTGTGATTAATGAACGAATGACTTTACAAAGAAACATATGTAACTGACGTGTACTTGCAATTGAACATTGAACATTTACTCGAAACATGCCCATTCCATCACTTGCTTCATTCTAATTTTCCTGCATCACCACACATTTTTATTGATCTTAATACATATTGCATCCACTCATATACACGTACGTACACGTACATATAGATGCACTCGCTGTTGTTAATATCATAATACGCACACACTCACACACACACACACACACACACACACACACACACACACACACACACACACACACATATATATATATATATATATATATATATATATATATATATATATATATATATATATATATATATGTATGTATGTATGCATGTATGTATGTATGTATGCAAGTATGTATGTATATATGAAAAATACGTATATATAATACATATACATGTGTGTATGTGTATATGTATATATATACATATATATATACATATATATACACACACACAGATATGTATATATATATATATATATATATATATACATATACATTCATATATATATATATATATATATATATATATATATATATATGTATGTATGTATGTATGTATATATATATGTATACATTTACATTCATATATATATATATATATATATATATATATGTGTGTGTGTGTGTGTGTGTGTGTGTGTGTGTGTGTGTGTGTGTGTGTGTGTGTGTGTGTGTGTGTGTGTGTGTGTGTGTACATTTACATTCATATATATATATATATATATATATATATATATATATATATATATATATATATGCATATACATATACATATACATATACATATACATATACATAAATACATATATATAAACACATACATATACATATACATGTGTGCATTTAACTATATGTATATGTATATATATATATATGTATATGTATATGTATATGTATATGTATATATATATATATATATATATATATATATATATGTATATATACACAACCACACATACACACACACACACACACACACACACACACACACACACACATATATATATATATATATATATATATATATATATATATGTATGTATTTACATATATATGTGTATATATATACATATATATCTTACGTTGAATACCAAACAAAAAATCAATATATCGCTAAAAAAGAAAAGGTGTTTACAAATTAAACGGGACAGTCTCGTTTCGCAACGATCCTCTCTCTTTTCAGATGAATTGTTTTGCTTCCTGTCACGACCGATTCTCGTCCGTGCACTCGTGCTCTCACAACTACGCAATGATACAAGGAATCAATAGGTTACATCCGCTGGCATTAGCATGATGCCGGCAGCCGGCCTTGAGCGACCCGTACTTGCCGGCTGATTGTCCCTCCCCCTTCTCCCTCCCGCACTTGCACGCCCTCATGGCCAGCCTCACGGGGCCCATGCCTCGCTTTTTCCTTTCCATTGCCCTTACACTACCTGTCGTTTTATCCTAAATCGCATTTATCCTCTTGGCCTAAATGAAGGCACCTTTCCTCCAATACTGCAATATCTTTTTTATCCTTTTTTATACAGACCTTGCCTCGAACCGTTTACCCATGTTACTAGTAATGAAAAAATGCTTATTTGTCCGTAAATGAACGACAAAAGCTATTGCAATGCTGCTCATATACACTACCCGACTGAAGTTGGCTTATGCCCGCTAGTCCTTGCAAAGAATATCTGTAAAACCACCTCGATATGCTGATCGCGACCACGGAAAACCTGCTTCCCTTTGCTCTCGTCGGAGAGCCCTCGGCCAAAGGAGGCGTGGCTTGCTGAGCCAGTAGAGGTTAGGCCGGAGACTGCGACCTCCCCGTGCAGGCAAACGCTATTATCACCGAATCTGCCGTTCGTCATTAAACTCAACTGCCGAGTCTTTGCAATCCCAGGCAATTCACTTCGACCTTGGGAGTTGCAGCTGCGGGGGAGTCACGGTCCGGCTGCCAAGGCACAGTGCAACGCGGAGATACAATGAATGAGGAGAAGCACTTTTAGCAT
>NC_091587.1:18161993-18184493 GCF_042767895.1 Penaeus vannamei | reverse complement strand
GCAAGTGGGAGGGGCCTCCGGAAATGGCTTGCCTCTTAAAGGACGGTCTAATGGCATCACTAAAGACGCTGATTGGTTGATGAATGCGCCGCCAGGTGGAATACGAATTGGAGAAAAACAAAAACTTCGTTTAGAACAAGCGCTCGTCACTCAGACGGGAGTAGCTCTATCGAGATAGCTCACACAACATTTGTGGTTCAGGGAATATTCTGTACATGTTTCACAACGATGTTGTTAAGTTGTTAAGAGCATTTGCTTAAGTAAGTATGATACACCCAACGTTTTCCTCCTCCAAAATTCTTCCCTTTCTAAATCGCTCAGTATCTCTGTCTCACTGCATTTCACTCTCTCCCTCTTTTTCTCTCTTTCTTTCTCTCTCTCTCTCTATTACTCTTTCTCACTCTTCTCTCTCTCTCTCTCTCTCTCTCTCTCTCTCTCTCTCTCTCTCTCTCTCTCTCTCTCTCTCTCTCCCTAACCATTTCTGAATTCGTTATCATTCTCTCTCTCTCTCTCTCTCTCTCTCTCTCTCTCTCTCTCTCTCTCTCTCTCTCTCTCTCTCTCTCTCTCTCTCTCTCTCTCTCTCCCTAACCATTTCTGAATTCGTTATCATTCTCTCTCTCTCTCTCTCTCTCTCTCTCTCTCTCTCTCTCTCTCTCTCTCTCTCTCTCTCTCTCTCTGTCTCTCTCTCTCTCTTTCTCTCTCTCTCTCTCTCTTTCTCTCTCTCTCTCTCTATTTATCTATCTATCTATCTCTATCTCCTTCCTGTTTCAGGAGAGAGAGCTGATACCATTAATAAATTATGATTAATACTTGAAGCACTCAGACAGCACATACCTGCGCCAGAGCAATAGGTTCATTGATGCAATACAAATATTCACACTTGAAGAATTCCATTAAAATCATCCCTTTCTCAAATACACTTCTGACGTCTGTAAACATAACCTCCTTGGCGGAGGAAATAAAGGTAATGATAATAATAAGTTATCCGTATTACCACGTCAACAGGGGTACCTGAGGCAATCATTTAAAATATTAATAGATCTGGATCATGATCCGGATCCATCAAAATTTGATGGAATTTAAGTAAAAGAAATCATACAAATCTGTTCATATCTTTTTGAGTTCTTCTACCCAACTAATAACAGATCAACCAACGCTACCAAAAACAAAATCTCCTTAGTGGAGGTAATTAGTTTTGACTCTAATTTAGCTTTACCGAAATGAAAACGCTGCAGATATTTATTTTTCGCCTAATCCACTGGGCAAACAGCCCCACTTGTCAGCGTAATTTACATGCTGCGTCCGGCGAGCTGTAGCTAATGTTTTTCCTCAGCTTGAAAGTTTACATCCATCTAGTTCCTCGTGTTTTGGATTTTTAATTTGCATTCTTTTCATAGCTATAAAAGGTATATCACATATCTATATTTAAAAAATATCTTATTGAAAATTTACACATATTCCATTTCAGTTTTATTTTCGTATGTGCTAGTGGTTTTCTTCCTTGCTCTGTGAATGCGTGGTGTAGAAATGTGTTTAATGAACTGTTGTAAGAAAGTATACCTACGATAGCGATGGATCCCAAGGCTTGGACGCAGCTTTGGAATGGAGACGGATACGGAAACATCCAGTGCGTCAACAAAAATCCTAAATGTCCCTCCTAATTATCTGAAATCCTGGATATGTTGATTCCCTCGGTCTTAAAACAAGTATAATTAATAACCTAATATATATACATTTATAATAATTTCCCTTCTTTTCAATATCATGCATTTATACTGTTTAGCTTTATAGTGGCCTCTTGAGCTTACAAGGTTGGCCTACGTGGGTTGTTCTCAGTAATGCTACATTGTGCTTGTTACTGCAGTTTGTAGCACCCTAGTACACAAATAAAAGGTAAAAGCCATACCGCCCGATCACAGTTTCCATTGGTCTAATAAGGTCTCAATAATATCAAATTAGAGCTTCTTGTAGAACCTCATCCACTTCACTCCTTTACTAGGGGTGGGGCTGAAGAGGTTAAAAGACTTTTCAGGGTAAAGGGATGGCTCATTCTGTGTGACCTTCCTCGAGAGTCAGTTTCATTGGTGTGTGTTTGTCCCCATGTCCATTACAGATATCAGTGGCACGACCTGACGCTATTTTTCACTTATCACAAATCTTGGCGATTCAAGCATGGCTTCAACCGTAAGACGGGAGCTGCTAAATTAAGTCGCTCGAGTGTCTTGTCACAATAATTTTTTGGTAATGTTCTTATTACATATTCTGATATTCTAGGGTGAAGCCTCTTTGTTACGAATTTTGCTTCACTTCGTTTGTGTGAAGAGCTAATGAAAACGAGAAGCAATGATAGGATAAAATAAAGAAGGATGGGGAGAGAGCGAGGAAGAGAGGGAGGGAGGTAGAGAGAAAAAAAAATGAATGTCAGTTACTAGTACAATCGAAAAAAATAATGTGTGTGTGTGTGTGTGTGTGTGTGTGTGTGTGTGTGTGTGTGTGTGTGTGTGTGTGTGTGTGTGTGTGTCGTGGGTACTAGCCAACATCACCATCAAACTATCAATCCGCTTTCGGGAGAGGCCGCTATTAGTTTTCATTCCTTATGATTCCACCTCTAGCCCACTCGTTTCATCGCACCGTCTTGTTACTGGTCTTGTCCTTGGCAGACTTGTTTTGCTTATTCTTAATGTCGCGTTCGACAGGTGGTCATACATAAACACCTAATGACGCTCACAAATACAAACGGAAACAAAATATATATATACATACAGTACACAGATAGTGCGCGCGCGCGCGCCTGTATGTGTGTGCGTGCGTGTGTGTGTGTGTGTGTGTGTGTGTGTGTGTGTGTGTGTGTGTGTGTGTGTGTGTGTGTGTGTGTGTGTGTGTGTGTGTGCGTGTGCGTGCGTGTGCGTGTGCATGTGCGTGTGCGTGCGTGCGTGTGCGTGTGCGTGTACGTGTGCGTGTGTGTGTTTGTGTGTGTGCCTTTTAATATTGTTTAAAAATGCTATGGAATTGGGTCGCCGGATGAGCTAGTTTACCTACAAAAGAATACAATTGATCGCTCACAAAACAGCGACACGTCATCGTGCTGAACCCTTAAATCTTTCTCAGCATTAACTTTTGGTCTGCGTGACGACATCTTGGCCGTATGACGTCATGGTGAATCAACAGAAACCGTCTGACTGAGATCACGTTACCGCGGGGTTTGCACGTGTGGCGCGGCAGCGATAACTACAAGTCACTTCTCGGAGGCAGATAACTCGCATAAAACGAAAGAAAAAACATTGATAACAGAAAATGATTCAAATAATGATATCTCTTACAATGACAATGATACAATATGGATATAAAGAAATGGTTATTGATATTGTGTATGGGAAGGGTATGAAGATTAATACCCAGAGGGAAATTGGGAAAGCCGATCGGATGCCACGTTCAGTCGGCGGTGCTGTTGTTGGTTCGAACGTTAGGATAGAAGGGTAGCTGTTGCTGCTCCGAGTATATAGAAAGTGCCCAAGTGGCTCAAATGGAGATAGGAAGAGAAGTGAACTTATCAATGAAATACAGAGTCCGTTTGGGTTACAGTTCCTAAGGGCTATCCACAGACTCTTGCAGATACAACTATAAAAGAGTCTCCGTAATTCCCGTTGATCACCATTCCTGCTACATAGCCCGATTACTACGCCTTCGTTTGTCTGCCTTTCGTACAAAGATGCGTCTCTGTTAATTTAGTTGGCATTTGTAATGAAGAGAGCTTCTAGACAGAAAAATCAAACTTGTAGCCAGTTTTTGTCTAAAAGATTCAACTTCAGAAAACTTTTCTTTCATCTCATCTGAATGAAGAATGATGAGTCACTGAGTCTTAGTTAGTGTGGAAATAAGTGTGATATTCGGCCTATTAATTTCGCATTGCAAAAAGTAACTAAAAGGTCAACCCTAGAAATAACATAGGATGTTCTGGTATCACTGCACGAGCCTTTGCTTTCTCTTACAACTCACTGAATAAGAATTCGAAATGAAAAATATCTTTTGTATGTATGGCAAACCTTACACATATGTTTAATCAGTAAAATGCAGAGAAACAAAGATAAATTCCCTTTCAACGTCTATAACTGCCTCACTAAGAGCTGACATTTTACTCAGTCTCGGATCGTGACAGAAGGGAACAGGTGGGAGGCGTGGGTGCGAGAAGGGACACGCGTTATACAGTACTCTCATCATCAAATATACTCTAAAACACGTTTATTCGAGACGTAATGACAGTGTTGTCAGATTTCAGGGAAATATGAATGCAGGTTAACATTAATTTAATTTAATTTGTGCTGGACAAATACTAAAAGATGAGGCAGCAGTTATCAAACTTTTTTTGGCTGCGACCCCTGCAAATTACTTCGATTGATTCGCGATCCCCTCCCCCAGCAACAAAGCATTTCTGACAATCACCTTAACATTTCCCTGTCTCCTTACATCTGGCGGCCCTCTCACTCGCTTTTACTGTGAGTACATATGCCACGTGGAACTGCACAAGTAACTAAAATATATCGTTCTGAAGTGAAGACACTCATTACTAGTAACAGATATTATCAATTTTACAATATTATTCATGCGGGGTACCATATACAGCAAAGAAAGGGTGTATACATGACGTGGCTTTATGATGCATTATCGAGCATCGGGCAGGTCGTTAACAAGTACTAGACGCATTAAGATGGAAGGAAGGAAGAGAATGAAAATGAAGAGTTGCAGGATCTCGCGACCCTTCAGAATCATTTCGCGACCCCTCAGGATCATTTCGCGACCCTTCAGAATCATTTCGCGACCTCTCAGAATCATTTCGTGACCCTTCAGAATCATTTCGCGACCCCTCAGAATCATTTCGCGACGCCTCAGAATCATTTCGCGACCCCTCAGAATCATTTCGTGATCCTTCAGAATCATTTCGCGACCCCTCAGAATCATTTCGCGACCCTCAGACTCATTTCGCGACCCCTCAGAATCATTTCGTGATCCTTCAGAATCATTTGTGACCCTTCAGAATCATTTTGCGACCCTTCAGAACCAATTCGCGACCCCTCAGAATCATTTCGCGACCCCTCAGAATCATTTCGTGACCCTTCAAAATCATTTCATGACCCCTCAGAATCATTTCGCGACCCCTCAGAATCATTTCGTGACCCTTCAGAATCATTTCGCGACCCCTCAGAATCATTTCGTGACCCCTCAGAATCATTTCGTGACCCTTCAGAATCATTTCGCGACCCCTCAGAATCATTTCGTGACCCCTCAGAATCATTTCGTGACCCTTCAGAATCATTTCGCGACCCCTCAGAATCATTTCGCGACCCTCAGACTCATTTCGCGACCCCTCAGAATCATTTCGTGATCCTTCAGAATCATTTGTGACCCTTCAGAATCATTTTGCGACCCTTCAGAACCAATTCGCGACCCCTCAGAATCATTTCGCGACCCCTCAGAATCATTTCGTGACCCTTCAGAATCATTTCGCGACCCCTCAGAATCATTTCGTGACCCCTCAGAATCATTTCGTGACCCTTCAGAATCATTTCGCGACCCCTCAGAATCATTTCGTGACCCCTCAGAATCATTTCGTGACCCTTCAGAATCATTTCGCGACCCCTCAGAATCATTTCGCGACCCTCAGACTCATTTCGCGACCCCTCAGAATCATTTCGTGATCCTTCAGAATCATTTGTGACCCTTCAGAATCATTTTGCGACCCCTCAGAATCATTTCGTGACCCTTCAGAATCATTTCGCGACCCCTCAGAATCATTTCGTGACCCCTCAGAATCATTTCGTGACCCTTCAGAATCATTTCGCGACCCCTCAGAATCATTTCGTGACCCCTCAGAATCATTTCGTGACCCCTCAGAACCATTTCGCGACCCCTCAGAATCATTTCGCGACCCTCAGACTCATTTCGCGACCCCTCAGAATCATTTCGTGATCCTTCAGAATCATTTGTGACCCTTCAGAATCATTTTGCGACCCTTCAGAACAAATTCGCGACCCCTCAGAATCATTTCGCGACCCCTCAGAATCATTTCGTGACCCTTCAAAATCATTTCATGACCCCTCAGAATCATTTCGCGACCCCTCAGAATCATTTCGTGACCCTTCAGAATCATTTCGCGACCCCTCAGAATCATTTCGTGACCCCTCAGAATCATTTCGTGACCCTTCAGAATCATTTCGCGACCCCTCAGAATCATTTCGTGACCCCTCAGAATCATTTCGCGACCCCTCAGAATCATTTCGCGACCCCTCAGAATCATTTCGCGACCCTTCAGAATCAGTTCGCGACCCCTTAGAATCATTTCGTGACCCTTCAGAATCATTTCGCGACCCTTCAGAATCATTTCGCGACCCCTCAGAATCATTTCGTGACCCTTCAGAATCATTTCGTGACCCTTCAGAATCATTTCGCGACCCCTCAGAATCATTTCGTGACCTTTCAGAATCATTTCGCGACCCCTCAGAATCATATCGCGACCCCTCAGAATCATTTCGTGACCCTTCAGAATCATTTCGCGACCCTTCAGAATCATTTCGTGACCCTTCAGAATCATTTCGTGACCCTTCAGAATCATTTCGCGACCCTTCAGAATCATTTCGCGACCCCTCAGAATCATTTCGTGACCCTTCAGAATCATTTCGCGACCCTTCAGAATCATTTCATGACCCCTCAGAATCATTTCGCGACCCTTCAGAATCATTTCATGACCCCTCAGAATCATTTCGCGACCCCTCAGAATCATTTCGTGACCCTTCAGAATCATTTCGTGACCCATCAGAATCATTTCATGACCCCTCAGAATCATTTCGCGACCCCTCAGAATCATTTCGTGACCCTTCAGAATCATTTCGCGACCCTTCAGAATCACTTCGTGACCCCTCAGAATCATTTCGCGACCCCTCAGAATCATTTCGCGACCCCTCAAAATCATTTCGCGACCCTTCAGAATCAGTTCGCGACCCCTTAGAATCATTTCGTGACCCTTCAGAATCATTTCGCGACCCTTCAGAATCATTTCGCGACCCCTCAGAATCATTTCGTGACCCCTCAGAATCATTTCGTGACCCTTCAGAATCATTTCGCGACCCCTCAGAATCATTTCGTGACCCTTCAGAATCATTTCGCGACCCCTCAGAATCATATCGCGACCCCTCAGAATCATTTCGTGACCCTTCAGAATCATTTCGTGACCCCTCAGAATCATTTCGCGACCCCTCAGAATCATTTCGTGACCCTTCAGAATCACTTCGCGACCCCTCAGAATCATATCGCGACCCCTCAGAATCATTTCGTGACCCTTCAGAATCATTTCGTGACCCTTCAGAATCATTTCGTGACCCCTCAGAATCATTTCGTGACCCTTCAGAATCATTTCGTGACCCCTCAGAATCATTTCGTGACCCTTCAGAATCATTTCGCGACCCTTCAGAATCATTTCGTGACCCTTCAGAATCATTTCGTGACCCCTCAGAATCATTTCGTGACCCTTCAGAATCATTTCGTGACCCTTCAGAATCATTTCGTGACCCCTCAGAATCATTTCGTGACCCTTCAGAATCATTTCGCGACCCTTCAGAATCATTTCGTGACCCTTCAGAATCATTTCGTGACCCTTCAGAATCATTTCGTGACCCCTCAGAATCATTTCGTGACCCTTCAGAATCATTCCGTGACCCCTCAGAATCATTTCGTGACCCCTCAGAATCATTTCGTGACCCTTCAGAATCATTTCGCGACCCTTCAGAATCATTTCGTGACCCTTCAGAATCATTTCGCGACCCTTCAGAATCATTTCGCGACCCCTCAGAATCATTTTGTGACCCTTCAGAATCAGTTCGTGACCCTTAAGAATCATTTCGTGACCCCTCAGAATCATTTCCCGACCCCTCAGAATCATTTCGTGACCCCTCAGAATCATTTTGTGACACCAGAATCATTTTGTGACCCTTCAGAATCATTTCGCGACCCCTCAGAATCATTTCGCGACCCCTCAGAATCATTTTGTGACCCTTCAGAATCATTTCGCGACCCCTCAGAATCATTTTGTGACCCTTCAGAATCATTTCGTGACCCCTCAGAATCATTTCGTGACCCTTCAGAATCACTTTGTGACCCTTCAGAATCATTTCGTGACCCTTCAGAATCATTTCGCGACCCCTCAGAATCATTTCGCGACCCCTCAGAATCATTTCGCGACCCCTCAGAATCATTTCCCGACCCCTCAGAATCATTTCGTGACCCCTCAGAATCATTTTGTGACCCTTCAGAATCATTTCGCGACCCCTCAGAATCATATCGTGACCCTTCAGAATCATTTCGTGACCCTTCAGAATCATTTCGCGACCCCTCAGAATCATTTCGCGACCCCTCAGAATCATTTCCCGACCCCTCAGAATCATTTCGTGACCCTTCAGAATCATTTCGTGACCCCTCAGAATCATTTCGCGACCCCTCAGAATCATTTCGTGACCCTTCAGAATCATTTCGCGACCCCTCAGAATCATTTCGTGACCCCTCAGAATCATTTCGCGACCCTTCAGAATCATTTCGCGACCCTTCAGAATCATTTCGTGACCCCTCAGAATCATTTCCCGACCCCTCAGAATCATTTCGCGACCCTTCAGAATCATTTCGTGACCCCTCAGAATCATTTCGTGACCCTTCAGAATCATTTGTGACCCTTGAGAATCATTTCGCGACCCCTCAGAATCATTTCGTGACCCTTCAGAATCATTTCGCGACCCCTCAGAATCATTTCGCGACCCCTCAGAATCATTTCCCGACCCCTCAGAATCATTTCGTGACCCTTCAGAATCATTTCGTGACCCTTCAGAATCATTTCGTGACCCCTCAGAATCATTTCGCGACCCCTTAGAATCATTTCGTGACCCTTCAGAATCATTTCGCGACCCCTCAGAATCATTTCGTGACCCTTCAGAATCATTTCGTGACCCCTCAGAATCATTTCGCGACCCTTCAGAATCATTTCGCGACCCCTCAGAATCATTTCGTGACCCTTCAGAATCATTTCGTGAACCCTCAGAATCATTTCGCGACCCCTCAGAATCATTTCGTGACCCTCAGAATCATTTCGTGACCTTCAGAATCATTTCGCGACCCCTCAGAATCATTTCGTGACCCTTCAGAATCATTTCGTGACCCTTCAGAATCATTTCGTGACCCCTCAGAATCATTTCGCGACCCCTCAGAATCATTTCGTGACCCTTCAGAATCATTTCGCGACCCCTCAGAATCATTTCGTGACCCTTCAGAATCATTTCGTGACCCCTCAGAATCATTTCGCGACCCTTCTGAATCATTTCGTGACCCTTCAGAATCATTTCGCGACCCCTCAGAATCATTTCGCGACCCTTCAGAATCATTTCGTGACCCCTCAGAATCATTTCGCGACCCCTCAGAATCATTTCGTGACCCTTCAGAATCATTTCGCGACCCCTCAGAATCATTTCGTGACCCTTCAGAATCATTTCGCGACCCCTCAGAATCATTTCGCGACCCTTCAGAATCATTTCGCGACCCCTCAGAATCATTTCGCGACCCCTCAGAATCATTTCGCGACGCTTCAGAATCATTTTGTGACCCTTCAGAATCATTTCGTGACCCTTCAGAATCATTTCGCGACCCCTCAGAATCATTTCGCGACCCTTCAGAATCATTTCGTGACCCTTCAGAATCATTTCGCGACCCCTCAGAATCATTTCGCGACCCTTCAGAATCATTTTGTGACCCTTCAGAATCATTTCGTGACCCTTCAGAATCATTTCGCGACCCCTCAGAATCATTTCGTGACCCTTCAGAATCATTTCGCGACCCCTCAGAATCATTTCGCGACCCCTTAGAATCATTTCGTGACCCTTCAGAATCATTTCGCGACCCTTCAAAATCATTTCGCGACCCCTCAGAATCATTTCGTGACCCCTCAGAATCATTTCGTGACCCCTCAGAATCATTTCGTGACCCCTCAGAATCATTTCGCGACCCCTCAGAATCATTTCGTGACCCTTCAGAATCATTTCGCGACCCCTCAGAATCATTTCGTGACCTTTCAGAATCATTTCGTGACCCCTCAGAATGATTTCGCGACCCCTCAGAATCATTTCGCAACCCCTCAGAATCATTTCGGGACCCTTCAGAATCATTTCGTGACCCCTCAGAATCACTTCGTGACCCTTCAGAATCATTTCGCGACCCCTCAGAATCATTTCGCGACCCCTCAGAATCATTTCGCGACCCCTCAGAATCATTTTGTGACCCTTCAGAATCATTTCGCGACCCCTCAGAATCATTTTGTGACCCTTCAGAATCATTTCGCGACCCCTCAAAATCATTTCGCGACCCCTCAGAATCATTTCGTGACCCCTCAGAATCATTTCGCGACCCCTCAGAACCATTTTGTGACCCTTCAGAATCATTTCGCGACCCCTCAGAATCATTTCGCGACCCCTCAGAATCATTTCGCGACCCCTCAAAATCATTTCGCGACCCCTCAGAATCAGTTCGCGACCCCTCAGAATCATTTTGTGACCCTTCAAAATCATTTCGCGACCCCTCAGGATCATTTCGTGAACCTTCAGAATCATTTCGTGACCCCTCAGAATCATTTCGCGACCCCTCAGAATCATTTTGTGACCCCTCAGAATCATTTCGCGACCCCACAGAATCATTTCGCGACCCCTCAGAATCATTTTGTGACCCTTCAGAATCATTTTGTGACCCTTCAGAATCATTTTCTGACCCTTCAGAATCATTTCGTGACCCTTCAGAATCATTTCGCGACCCCTCAGAATCATTTCGCGACCCCTCAGAACCATTTCGCGACCCCTCAGAATCATTTCGTGACCCCTCAGAATCATTTTGTGACCCTTCAGAATCATTTCGTGACCCCTCAGAATCATTTCGCGACCCCTCAGAATCATTTCGTGACCCCTCAGAATCATTTTGTGACCCTTCAGAATCATTTTGTGACCCTTCAGAATCATTTCGCGACCCCTCAGAATCATTTCGTGACCCTTCAGAATCATTTCGTGACCCCTCAGAATCATTTCGCGACCCCTCAGAATCATTTCGCGCCCCCTCAGAATCATTTCGCGACCCCTCAGAATCATTTCGCGACCCCTCAGAATCATTTTGTGACCCTTCAGAATCATTTCGCGACCCCTCAGAATCATTTTGTGACCCTTCAGAATCATTTCGCGACCCCTCAGAATCATTTCGCAACCCTCAGAATCATTTCGTGACCCCTCAGAATCATTTCGCGACCCCTCAGAATCATTTTGTGACCCTTCGGAATCATTTCGCGACCCCTCAGAATCATTTTGTGACCCTTCAGAATCATTTCGCGACCCCTCAGAATCATTTCGCGACCCCTCAGAACCATTTCGCGACCCCTCAGAATCAATTCGTGACCCCTCAGAATCATTTTGTGACCCTTCAGAATAATTTCGTGACCCCTCAGAATCATTTCGCGACCCCTCAGAATCATTTCGCGACCCCTCAGAACCATTTCGCGACCCCTCAGAATCATTTCGTGACCCCTCAGAATCATTTTGTGACCCTTCAGAATCATTTCGCGACCCCTCAGAATCATTTCGTGACCCCTCAGAATCATTTCGTGACCCTTCAGAATCATTTCGCGACCCTCAGAATCATTTCGTGACCCTTCAGAATCATTTCGCGACCCCTCAGAATCATTTCGCGACCCTTCAGAACCATTTCGCGACCCCTCAGAATCATTTCGCGACCCCTCAGAATCATTTCGTGACCCTTCAGAATCATTTCGTGACCCTTCAGAATCATTTCGCGACCCCTCAGAATCATTTCGCAACCCCTCAGAATCATTTCGTGACCCTCAGAATCATTTCGCGACCCCTCAGAACCATTTCGCGACCCCTCAGAATAATTTCGCGACCCCTCAAAATCATTTTGTGACCCTTCAGAATCATTTTGTGACCCTTCAGAATCATTTCGTGACCCCTGAGAATCATTTCGCGACCCCTCAGAATCATTTTGTGACCCTTCAGAATCATTTCGCGACCCCTCAGAATCATATCGTGACCCTTCAGAATCATTTCGTGACCCCTCAGAATCATTTCGCGACCCCTCAGAATCATTTTGTGACCCTTCAGAATCATTTCGCGACCCCTCAGAATCATTTTGTGACCCTTCAGAATCATTTCGCGACCCCTCAGAATCATTTCGTGACCCTTCAGAATCATTTCGTGACCCCTCAGAACCATTTGGCGACCCTTCAGAATCATTTCGCGACCCTTCAGAATCATTTCGCGACCCCTCAGAATCATTTTGTGACCCTTCAGAATCATTTTGTCACCCTTCAGAATCATTTCGTGACCCCTCAGAATCATTTCGCGACCCCTCAGAATCATTTTGTGACCCTTCAGAATCATTTCGCGACCCCTCAGAATCATTTCGCGACCCTTCAGAATCATTTCGTGACCCCTCAGAATCATTTCGCGACCCCTCAGAATCATTTCGCGACCCTTCAGAATCATTTCGCGACCCTTCAGAATCATTTCGTGACCCCTCAGAATCATTTCGCGACCCCTCAGAATACTTTCGCGACCCTCAGAACCATTTCGCGACCCCTCAGAATCATTTCGCGACCCCTCAGAACCATTTCGCGACCCCTCAGAATCATTTTGTGACCCTTCAGAATAATTTCGCGACCCCTCAGAATCATTTCGCGACCCTCAGAACCATTTCGCGACCCCTCAGAATCATTTCGCGACCCCTCAGAATCATTTCGCGACCCCTCAGAATCATTTTGTGACCCCTCAGAATCATTTCGCGACCCCTCAGAATCATTTCGCGACCCCTCAGAATCATTTTGTGACCCTTCAGAATCATTTCGCGACCCCTCAGAATCATTTCGCGACCCCTCAGAATCATTTCGCGACCCTTCAGAATCATTTCGCGACCCTCAGAACCATTTCGCGACCCCTCAGAATCATTTCGCGACCCCTCAGAACCATTTCGCGACCCCTCAGAATCATTTCGCGACCCTTCAGAATCATTTCGCGACCCCTCAGAATCATTTTGCGACCCCTCAGAATCATTTCGCGACCCCTCAGAATCATTTCGTGACCCCTCAGAATCATTTCGCGACCCCTCAGAATCATTTCGCGACCCCTCAGAATCATTTCGCGACCCTTCAGAATCATTTCGCGACCCTCAGAACCATTTCGCGACCCCTCAGAATCATTTCGCGACCCTTCAGAATCATTTCGCGACCCTTCAGAATCATTTCGCGACCCCTCAGAATCATTTCGCGACCCCTCAGAATCATTTCGTGACCCTTCAGAATCATTTCGCGACCCCTCAGAATCACTTCGTGACCCTTCAGAATCATTTCGCGACCCCTCAGAATCATTTCGTGACCCCTCAGAATCATTTCGCGACCCCTCAGAATCATTTCGCGACCCCTCAGAATCATTTCGCGACCCTTCAGAATCATTTCGCGACCCCTCAGAATCATTTCGCGACCCTCAGAACCATTTCGCGACCCCTCAGAATCATTTCGCGACCCCTCAGAATCATTTCGCGACCCTTCAGAATCATTTCGCGACCCCTCAGAATCATTTCGCGACCCCTCAGAATCATTTCGTGACCCTTCAGAATCACTTTGTGACCCTTCAGAATCATTTCGCGACCCCTCAGAATCATTTCGTGACCCTTCAGAATCATTTCGCGACCCCTCAGAATCATTTCGCGACCCCTCAGAATCATTTCGTGACCCCTCAGAATCATTTCGCGACCCCTCAGAATCATTTCGCGACCCCTCAGAATCATTTCGCGACCCTTCAGAATCATTTCGCGACCCCTCAGAATCATTTCGCGACCCCTCAGAATCATTTCGCGACCCCTCAGAATCATTTCGTGACCCCTCAGAATCATTTCGCGACCCCTCAGAATCATTTCGCGACCCCTCAGAATAATTTCGCGACCCTTCAGAATCATTTTGCGACCCCTCAGAATCATTTCGCGACCCTCAGAACCATTTCGCGACCCCTCAGAATCATTTCGCGACCCCTCAGAACCATTTCGCGACCCCTCAGAATCATTTCGTGACCCTTCAGAATCATTTCGTGACCCTTCAGAATCATTTCGCGACCCCTCAGAATCATTTTGTGACCCTTCAGAATCATTTCGTGACCCCTCAGAACCATTTCGCGACCCCTCAGAATCATTTCGCGACCCCTCAGAATCATTTCGCGACCCCTCAGAATCATTTCGCGACCCCTCAGAATAATTTCGCGACCCTTCAGAATCATTTCGCGACCCCTCAGAATCATTTCGCGACCCTCAGAACCATTTCGCGACCCCTCAGAATCATTTCGCGACCCCTCAGAACCATTTCGCGACCCCTCAGAATCCTTTCGTGACCCTTCAGAATCATTTCGTGACCCTTCAGAATCATTTCGCGACCCCTCAGAATCATTTTGTGACCCTTCAGAATCATTTCGTGACCCTTCAGAATCATTTCGTGACCCCTCAGAACCATTTCGCGACCCCTCAGAATCATTTCGCGACCCCTCAGAATCATTTCGTGACCCCTCAGAATCATTTCGCGACCCTTCAGAATCATTTCGTGACCCCTCAGAATCATTTCCCGACCCTCAGAACCATTTCGCGACCCCTCAGAATCATTTCGCGACCCTTCAGAATCATTTCGCGACCCCTCAGAACCATTTCGCGACCCCTCAGAATCATTTCGTGACCCTTCAGAATCATTTCGCGACCCCTCAGAATCATTTTGTGACCCTTCAGAATCATTTCGTGACCCTTCAGAATCATTTCGTGACCCCTCAGAACCATTTCGCGACCCCTCAGAATCATTTCGCGACCCCTCAGAACCATTTCGCGACCCCTCAGAATCATTTCGTGACCCTTCAGAATCATTTTGCGACCCCTCAGAATCATTTCGCGACCCCTCAGAATCATTTCGTGACCCTTCAGAATCATTTCGTGACCCCTCAGAACCATTTCGCGACCCCTCAGAATCATTTCGCGACCCCTCAGAATCATTTCGTGACCCCTCAGAATCATTTCGCGACCCTTCAGAATCATTTCGTGACCCCTCAGAATCATTTCGCGACCCTCAGAACCATTTCGCGACCCCTCAGAATCATTTCGCGACCCTCAGAACCATTTCGCGACCCCTCAGAATCATTTCGCGACCCCTCAGAACCATTTCGCGACCCCTCAGAATCATTTCGTGACCCCTCAGAATCATTTCGCGACCCTCAGAACCATTTCGCGACCCTTCAGAATCATTTCGCGACCCCTCAGAATCATTTCGCGACCCCTCAGAATCATTTCGCGACCCTTCAGAATCATTTCGCGACCCCTCAGAATCATTTCGCGACCCCTCAGAATCATTTCGCGACCCTTCAGAATCATTTCGCGACCCCTCAGAATCATTTCGCGACCCTTCAGAATCATTTCGCGACCCCTCAGAATCATTTCGCGACCCCTCAGAATCATTTCGCGACCCCTCAGAATCATTTCGCGACCCCTCAGAACCATTTCGCGACCCTTCAGAATCATTTCGCGACCCCTCAGAATCATTTCGCGACCCCTCAGAATCATTTCGCGACCCTTCAGAATCATTTCGCGACCCCTCAGAATCATTTCGCGACCCTTCAGAATCATTTCGCGACCCCTCAGAATCATTTCGCGACCCCTCAGAATCATTTCGCGACCCCTCAGAATCATTTCGTGACCCCTCAGAATCATTTCGTGACCCCTCAGAATCATTTCGCGACCCCTCAGAATCATTTCGTGACCCCTCAGAATCATTTCGTGACCCTTCCGAATCATTTCGCGACCCCTCAGAATCATTTCGCGACCCCTCAGAATCATTTCGTGACCCCTCAGAATCATTTCGTGACCCCTCAGAATCATTTCGCGACCCCTCAGAACCATTTCGTGACCCTTCCGAATCATTTCGCGACCCCTCAGAATCATTTCGCGACCCCTCAGAATCATTTCGCGACCCCTCAGAATCATTTCGTGACCCCTCAGAATCATTTCGTGACCCCTCAGAATCATTTCGCGACCCCTCAGAATCATTTCGTGACCCCTCAGAATCATTTCGTGACCCCTCAGAATCATTTCGTGACCCCTCAGAATCATTTCGTGACCCCTCAGAACCATTTCGCGACTCTTCAGAACCATTTCGTGACCCTTGAGAATCATTTCGTGACCCTTCAGAATCACTTTGTGACCCTTCAGAATCATTTCGCGACCCCTCAGAATCATTTCGCGACCCCTCAGAATCATTTCGTGACCCTTCAGAATCACTTTGTGACCCTTCAGAATCATTTCGCGACCCCTCAGAATCATTTCGTGACCCCTCAGAATCATTTCGCAACCCCTCAGAATCATTTCGTGACCCTTCAGAATCATTTCGCGACCCCTCAGAATCATTTCGCGACCCCTCAGAATCATTTCGTGATCCTTCAGAATCATTTGTGACCCTTCAGAATAATTTCGCGACCCCTCAGAATCATTTCGCGACCCCTCAGAATCATTTCGCGACCCTTCAGAATCATTTCGCGACCCTTCAGAGTCATTTCGCGACCCTTCAGAATCATTTCGCGACCCTTCAGAATCATTTCGCGACCCTTCAGAATCATTTCGCGACCCCTCAGAATCATTTCGCGACCCTTTAGAATCATTTCGCGACCCCTCAGAATCATTTCGTGACCCTTCAGAATCATTTCGCGACCCCTAAGAATCATTTCGTGACCCTTCAGAATCATTTCGCGACCCGTCAGAATCATTTCGCGACCCCTCAGAATCATTTCGCGACCCTTCAGAATCATTTCGTGACCCCTCAGAATCATTTCGCGACCCTTCAGAATCATTTCGCGACCCCTCAGAATCATTTCGTGGCCCTTCAGAATCATTTCGCGACCCCTCAAAATCATTTCGCGAACCCTCAGAATCATTTCGCGACCCTTCAGAATCATATCGCGACCTTTCATAATCATTTCGTGACCCCTCAGAATCATTTCGTAACCCTTCAGAATCATTTCATGACCCTTCAGAATCATTTCGCGACCCCTCAGAACCATTTCGCGACCCCTCAGAATCATTTCGCGACCCCTCAGAATCATATCGCGACCTTTCATAATCATTTCGTGACCCCTCAGAATCATTTCGTGACCCTTCAGAATCATTTCATGACCCTTCAAAATCATTTCGCGACCCCTCAGAATCATTTCGTGACCCCTCAGAATGATTTCGCGACCTTTCATAATCATTTCGTGACCCCTCAGAATCATTTCGCAACCCTTCAGAATCATTTCGCGACCCCTTAGAATCATTTCGTGACCCTTCAGAATCATTTCGCGACCCTTCAGAATCATTTCGCGACCCCTTAGAATCATTTCGTGACCCCTCAGAATCAGTTCGCGACCCCTCAGAATCATTTCATGACCCTTCAAAATCATTTTGTGACCCTTCAGAATCATTTCGTGACCCTTCAGAATCATTTCGTGACCCTTCAGAATCATTTCGCGACCCCTCAGAATCATTTCGCGACCCCTCAGAATCATTTCGTGACCCCTCAGAATCAGTTTGCGACCCCTCAGAATCATTTCGTGACCCCTCAGAATCATTTCGTGACCCTTCAGAATCATTTCGCGACCCCTCAGAATCATTTCGCGACCCTTCAGAATCATTTCGCGACCCCTCAGAATCATTTCGCGACCCCTCAGAATCATTTCGCGACCCCTCAGAATCATTTCGCGACCCCTCAGAATCATTTCGCGACCCCTCAGAATCATTTCGTGACCCCTCAGAATCATTTCGCGACCCTTCAGAATCATTTCGCGACCCCTCAGAATCATTTCGTGATCCTTCAGAATCATTTGTGACCCTTCAGAATCATTTCGCGACCCCTCAGAATCATTTCGCGACCCCTCAGAATCATTTCGCGACCCTTCAGAATCATTTCGCGACCCTTCAGAGTCATTTCGCGACCCTTCAGAATAATTTCGCGACCCTTCAGAATCATTTCGCGACCCCTCAGAATCATTTCGCGACCCTTTAGAATCATTTCGCGACCCCTCAGAATCATTTCGTGACCCTTCAGAATCATTTCGCGACCCCTCAGAATAATTTCGTGACCCCTCAGAATCATTTCGCGACCCCTCAGAATCATTTCGCGACCCCTCAGAATCATTTCGCGACCCTTCAGAATCATTTCGCGACCCCTCAGAATCATTTCGCGACCCTTCAGAATCATTTCGCGACCCCTCAGAATCATATAGTGACCCTTCAGAATCATTTCGCGACCCCTCAAAATCATTTCGCGACCCCTCAGAATCATTTCGCGACCCCTCAGAATCATATCGCGACCTTTCATAATCATTTCGTGACCCCTCAGAATCATTTCGTGACCCCTCAGAATCATTTCGTGACCCTTCAAAATCATTTCGCGACCCCTCAGAATCATTTCGCGACCCCTCAGAATCATTTCGCGACCCCTCAGAATCATATCGCGACCTTTCATAATCATTTCGTGACCCCTCAGAATCATTTCGTGACCCTTCAGAATCATTTCATGACCCTTCAAAATCATTTCGCGACCCCTCAGAATCATTTCGCGACCCCTCAGAATCATTTCGCGACCCCTCAGAATCATATCGCGACCTTTCATAATCATTTCGTGACCCCTCAGAATCATTTCGTGACCCTTCAGAATCATTTCATGACCCTTCAAAATCATTTCGCGACCCCTCAGAATCATTTCGTGACCCCTCAGAATCATTTCGCGACCTTTCATAATCATTTCGTGACCCCTCAGAATCATTTCGCGACCCTTCAGAATCATTTCGCGACCCCTTAGAATCATTTCGTGACCCTTCAGAATCATTTCGCGACCCTTCAGAATCATTTCGCGACCCTTCAGAATCATTTCGTGACCCCTCAGAATCATTTCGTGACCCCTCAGAATCATTTCGCGACCCTTCAGAATCATTTCGCGACCCTTCAAAATCATTTCGTGACCCCTCAGAATCATTTCGTGACCCCTCAGAATCATTTCGCGACCTTTCATAATCATTTCCTGACCCCTCAGAATCATTTCGCGACCCCTCAGAATCATTTCGCGACCCCTTAGAATCATTTCGTGACCCTTCAGAATCATTTCGCGACCCTTCAGAATCATTTCGCGACCCTTCAAAATCATTTTGTGACCCCTCAGAATCATTTCGTGACCCCTCAGAATCATTTTGTGACCCCCTCAGAATCATTTCGTGACCCTTCCGAATCATTTCGCGACCCCTCAGAATCATTTCGTGACCCTTCAGAATCATTTCGCGACCCCTCAGAATCATTTCGCGACCCCTCAGAATCATTTCGCGACCCTTCAGAATCATTTCGCGACCCCTCAGAATCATTTCGCGACCCTTCAGAATCATTTCGCGACCCCTCAGAATCATTTCGTGACCCCTCAGAATCATTTCGTTACCCCTCAGAATCATTTTGTGACCCTTCAGAATCATTTCGCGACCCCTCAGAATCATTTCGCGACCCCTCAAAATCATTTCGTGACCCTTCAGAATCATTTCGCGACCCCTCAAAATCATTTCGTGACCCCTCAGAATCATTTCGTTACCCCTCAGAATCATTTTGTGACCCTTCAGAATCATTTCGCGACCCCTCAGAATCATTTCGCGACCCCTCAAAATCATTTCGTGACCCCTCAGAATCATTTTGTGACCCTTCAGAATCATTTCGCGACCCCTCAGAATCATTTGGCGACCCCTCAGAATCATTTCGTGACCCTTCAGAATCATTTCGCGACCCCTCAGAATCATTTCGCGACCCTTCAGAATCATTTCGCGACCCCTCAGAATCATTTCGTGACCCCTCAGAATCATTTCGCGACCTCTCAGAATCATTTCGTGACCTCTCAGAATCATTTCGCGACCCCACAGAATCATTTCGCGACCCCTCAGAATCATTTCGCGACCCCTCAGAATCATTTCGCGACCCTTCAGAATCATTTGTGACCCTTCAGAATCATTTCGCGACCCCTCAGAATCATTTCGCGACCCCTCAGAATCATTTCGCGACCCTTCAGAATCATTTCGCGACCCCTCAGAATCATTTCGTGACCCCTCAGAATCATTTCGCAACCCCTCAGAATCATTTCGTGACCCTTCAGAATCATTTCGCGACCCCTCAGAATCATTTCGTGACCCCTCAGAATCATTTCGCGACCCCTCAGAAGCAATTCGCGACCCCTCAGAATCATTTCGCGACCCCTCAGAATCATTTCGCGACCCTTCAGAATCATTTCGCGACCCCTCAGAATCATTTCGTGACCCCTCAGAATCATTTCGCGACCCCTCAGAATCAGTTCGCGACCCTTCAGAATCATTTCGCGACCCCTCAAAATCATTTCGCGACCCTTCAGAATCATTTCGCGACCCCTCAGAATCATTTGTGAACCTTCAGAATCATTTCGCGACCCCTCAAAATCATTTCGCGACCCCTCAGAATCATTTCGCGACCCCTCAGAATCATTTCGCGACCCCTCAGAATCATATCGCGACCCCTCAGAATCATTTCATGACCCTTCAAAATCATTTCGCGACCCCTCAGAATCATTTCGCGACCTTTCATAATCATTTCGTGACCCTTCAGAATCATTTTGCGACCCTTCAGAATCATTTCGTGACCCTTCAGAATCATTTCGCGACCCCTCAGAATCATTTCGCGACCCTTCAGAATCATTTCGTGACCCCTCAAAATCATTTCGCGACCCCTCAGAATCATTTCGCGACCCCTCAGAATCATTTCATGACCCTTCAAAATCATTTCGCGACCCCTCAGAATCATTTCGCGACCTTTCATAATCATTTCGTGACCCCTCAGAATCATTTTGCGACCCTTCAGAATCATTTCGTGACCCCTCAGAATCATTTCGCGACCCCTCAGAATCATTTCGCGACCCTTCAGAATCATTTTGTGACCCTTCAGAATCATTTCGCGACCCTTCAGAATCATTTCGCGACCCTTCAGAATCATTTCGCGACCCCTCAGAATCATTTCGTAACCCTTCAGAATCATTTCGCGACCCCTCAGAATCATTTCGCGACCCCTCAGAATCATTTCGCGACCCCTCAGAACCATTTCGCGACCCCTCAGAATTATTTCGCGACCCCTCAGAATTATTTCGCGACCCTTCAGAATCATTTCGCGACCCTTCAGAATCATTTCGCGACCCTTCAGAATCATTTCGTGACCCTTCAGAATCATTTCGCGACCCCTCAGAATCATTTCGCGACCCCTCAGAATCACTTCGCGACCCCTCAGAATCATTTCACGACCCTTCTGCAAGTCAGAACCCCCACTCTGACAACTACTGAGCTGAAATAAAATTGTCTCTAAGGTTCGTTCGAGTCGTGTTGTTTCGTGACGTGACCAGCAGTTTAACGTTGTGTTAGAGGTAAGCTGTTGTAATTGTTCTTGTTCGGTTGCCGGTTAGTATTTTTTGGGTTAAATTCATTTTTACTTGTGGACCCAAATTCATTTTTTTGTATACAACAAAAAAATAAAAAAAAATACATAGCTCTATTATTCTTGGTTATTTTTTATGAATGAACTGGAATATTCTATATGACAATATATAGCGTTTATTCATTATTGTTATTTGTTATTTGTTATTCTGTGTGTGACAGAAGACTCTAGTCCAATTAAGGGCAGGGGAGATCATCTCCCCTGCCCTTAATTGGACTAGAGTTATCTCCCGGAGATCTTCGCCAGATTTTTCTCCTGTCAATATGGATGCACTGGTATACACTTTATTTTTGTGTATTATTATGATCTATTAATAGATGGTGTTTATGAATTAGTAAATTTTTATATGTGACTATATTTGTTTGGTTACGTCTTCGAAAAAGTATACAATCTAAAAGAACCTTGTAGCCGCAATTAGTTTCATCATTATGCTAGGATGAAGTATATGATAGAAATATTAATAATAACTATAATCCTTGTTATCATTAATACTATTTTTCCCATTATTGTTAATCCTATTGGTAATGTCATTAATATTTTTATCATTATTACTGTCTCTAATGAACTTATAATGGATATCTATTTTCAATTATTTGTTATCAGATTTGTTTCGAGTTCTCAAACCCATAGAGACCTTGCTCGAACCGGCCCCCACCTCCAGCCTCGCCCACAAGACCAGTTTCGAGGCTCCCTGAGCCACGGCGCGCCGCCGCCACATCCAGGGTAAGACCCTACTCAACACACACAAACACACACATATATATATATTATAAGTATATATATATATATATATATATATGTATATGTATAATATATATGCACGCACGCACGCACGCACGCACGCACACACACACACACGCACACACACTATAGTATACTCGTGACACACAC
>NC_091587.1:18146993-18159493 GCF_042767895.1 Penaeus vannamei | reverse complement strand
TTGACCATCAGACAACAGACATTCTTGACAAAACAAATATTCTTGTTTACGAACAAAAAATTCCGAGTGATACCATATTTGCATCTGCTTATCCCACGCAAGTATAACCAGGAAATTTTGTCTCTACTAAATACATGAACCAAAGAGGGAAGATGTTCGATGTGTTTTTATAAACCCATTTGCCTTGAGTCAGTCCCTGCCACATCGCCCCAGCCGTACCCACAAGCTATAAAAATTCTCGGTACATCCCCGCCGTCGGCCCGAGTAGGATGGCTGTGCGGGGCAGCGTCCCAGGATAGATTCTCTCTGGGGGCATCAGGAAAAAAAAGGATGATAATTCGCGGGAAATGTCCCTTTGCTATTCTCCTTGGCGTATCGCGAGCTCCTGGTTTGTTGGTTTGGTATAGAAAATATGAATTTGTCAGAAAATAAGATCATTACTCTTGTTATCACTTTCTTATAAAGCTTGTTTTTTATTTTGTAAAGCGACACTTTAAGGTCTAATGAATACTTCTTCATCTTTTAACTTCCATTTCATACCTCTTATTCATAGTACTAATAAAATTCATACTGGATTTCAAAATACAGTTTGAGACATATATATGTGCGTTTCAACGACATGGATTCGGCAACTTTTATAAAAATGAAATGTATCAACAAAGAAAAGACACCGTCATACCACTGCTATGTTCCACTTCCTGTACACTATTATTTTGGCAATGGAGGACTTCCCTACGGAAGTGTCATGTCATATTTTATCGAAATAATTACAAAGGAACAAAGACAACAAAGATGCGAGAGCTAATTCTGATCTTTGGAGACTGGTCTGATGACTCCAATCTTTAGTCCACGGCAAGAGTGGCAAACGATTGCTCTGAAGTGCGTCTGAACCTTGCGAAAGAGCTTAAACTGATCAGATTTCATGGGTAGATATAAACAGATAGAAAGCGAAGATGGACATAAACATTTAAGCATATATCTATATCTACTCACCTGCGGTATGTATGTATGCATGTATCAATATACACAAGAGTGTGTGTACTCAAATGTGCGTGTTTATTTGTTTGCTTGTGTGTGTGTGTGTGTGTGTGTGTGTGTGTGTGTGTGTGTGTGTGTGTGTGTGTGTGTGTGTGTGTGTGTGTGTGTGTGTGTGTGTGTGTGTGTGTGTGTACGCATATCGCATGTCCATTTTATAATTAGCCTCTGATATTGAAAACGGAATTTCCAAGTTGAGTATTCGACCAAGCCATGGTCACGATGTCATTCAAATATGTATATATATATATATATATATATATATATATATATATATATATATATATATATATATATATATATACATATACATACACGGGACTATTTGATAATCTTAGTAGTGTTAATACGCACAGATTACTTTTACGTGTTGAAACAGTTATTCCTTGTTGAAGTCGTGAAGGATATTCCAACGTCTGTTATGCTGATAACTGCTTGCCTGTGTTACCACAGCCATGACAGTCGCTTCCAAACTATGTGTCCCGAAAGATCTGTAAAACGATTCCATGGAAAGATTTCATAACGAATTCGCGTTAGCAAAGAATAGAGAGGACAGATTTTATAATTTCATAACGATGTACAGTAATTCACAAGTCAATACATTAATTTGCCATACTGATTGTTCTTAATTTTAACACATTCAAGTAGCACAAAGTAAAATAAGTCAAGTTTCATGAACACGCACAGTATTTGAAAGCAGAGAGAGCGATCAAAAGAAACGAAATGAAACGAGAACAGGTTTAGGGGCCAACGGTTTTGTCTGAATGTCTTCCGACTTTCTAGCGCTTGGTCTTATATGGTCCGTCAACAGCTCGACGCCTTGATGAGGTTATATAACGTATAAATGACAAAGAATGAATAGCTAGCTTATAGTATTAATATTGATAACTATACATACCGGTACCAGAATAAAGATCCTATATTTTCATTTTCACCACAGCACATCAGTATCAAACGAATGAATTTGATTTCTACAAATCATAAAATTATCATAAAATAGAACTCTGATTAAGGAAGAATCTCATGGCATTTAAGAGCAAACCAGAGAACGTGAAAAGAAAATACGGCCATCTTATTCAGAAGATTCCGAAGAGACGACGGAAAGAAATCCGGGGTTGGAGAATGGAATTCCCTTAGTTAAAAACTAATTTTGCTGAAAACTTATAAACTGGGATCTGCTTTTGGAATCATTGTCGCTCTTTCGCTTCAAAAGAAATTCTTAATGAATTTTTATGTTGTTTTTCATGAGATTAGGGGGATGGTCCATCGGAGATTCCGGTGAGAATAACTGTATGTGGGCTTTCGTGGATGCGTGCAACCATGCTGGGTAGAGAACAGTAGCTCCAGATGCGAGAACAAACGGGGTGCAGTGTGAGCCCCATTCCATTCCATCGCCTTAACAAAGAAGCAGAATTCCCCCCAGCTTGGGAGGATAAACGTGGCGAGGTATGATTTACGTGAACAGCCGGTCTCTATAGCTTTACCATCGGCACCAGCTCCTGCTCATGTGATAGCTTCAGTATCTGCTGCAGCCCTTTCTGTGCCAGTTTCAGCACCTGCTACTTCGGCATCGACATCTAAAAACACATGCTTCAGGACATAGAGCAGTTCCGGCCTCTGCACCTGCTTCAGTGGCAACGCCGACTCCTACACCACAGGAAAGACAGGAACTACTGCAAATGATGCAGAAGATAGAACAAATGATGCTCATGATGCAGCAACAATTTGCTCAGCAACTACAGTTCCAGGAAAAAATGTTTTCATTGGTGTTTGGACAACCTGAAAACCATTAGCTGACAAATTGTCCACAGTGTACCACAATGGAATATAAGATTTAGGGAAACTATTTATTCTTGTAAAATCATATATACATGTTTTTTAGTTATTAGATAATTAACAAATATGGCGAACACTAAGGTGCTGCCCTTCAAGCCAGTATATTTAATGTTTGGCCCTTAAGTAAATATAAGTTCAGCCAGACTAGGTAGATCCTTGAACGTCTTTCCCTGGCTTTTTGCAGGGCATGTAAACTGCTCTGTTAATATTTTTTTTCAAATAAAATAAAATTTCTTCGCCCCCCCTCTCTCTCTCTCTCTCTCCCTCCTTCTCCCCCTACCTCTCTCTTTCGCTCTCGCTCTCCCTCACTCACATGACATGTAAACTGCTCTGTTAAAAATAAAAAAATAAAAACAAAATAAAATCCCCCCTCTCTCTCTCTATCTCTCCCCCACCCCCCTCTCTCTCTCTGTCCCTCTCCCCCCTTCTCTCTCTCTCTCTGTACTTACGCCCGCTATCTTTAAAGGGAATAGAGATCTCAAACCGTGCCCAATCGCCTCTACTCTATCATAGCCTTCCATAGCACCCTCGATCATCTCCCTAACCCATTCCGTTGTTTAGGAGTGTTTAAGGGGTCTATAAGGGGTATACGAGTACTCAAACCATATCCATTCTCATTTACAATGTGATAGCTTTTCATAGCACCCTGGACCACCTCTGTAACCCTTGTGTTGTTTAGGGGTGTATATGCATAAAGGGTATGAAAATTTCCATATCCCTAGTCCCTAGTAATTTACTCTGTGATAGGTTTCCATAGCACCCTGAATAAACCTGCAACCATGTACTATTGCTTCAATATTTAAGAAGTATGATTTTGCATCCTGGCCCCTTATAGGGACCCCTTATTGGAACGCCACATAGCCTAAGCCACGCAGGACCTCAAGACCTTTCTAACACGCCCAAGAACTCCCCCAACACCTTGTGGTTACTGAGAAAAAGTGAACTAAAGTAGTGTCTCTGGTTATGGTTTATGATTTATGGTTTTACGGTATGAAAATTGTTAATATATAGCCCTGTGGCCGGCCCCCTTGTTTTCGGTTCAGTTGGATGGGGATTGATTGTGCTTTTTTTTTTTTTTTTTTTTTTTTTGGAGCAGGGGCCCTGGCCAGGGCCTGAATATACACATGTGTGTGTATTGTGTAATATATATGTATACAAATATACTATATATATCGGGGGTGGACAATTACAGTTCAAAGGTGGTCTCCCAATGGGACTCCAGCAGCTCTTTCTGTAGTCCCCCACATTTGACCGGGAGACCTCTGTTGGGTTCTTACTTTCAAAGATTCTGATCTCCCACCTGACCAAAAGACAAGATAATAAATTTCATAGTTCACTACTTTCTAATAGCTAAAACTTCTGCTCTCACGGCGATATTAATCTCTCCATGCTACTGAGCAGCGGATGAAGTCTTGCTCAGGTTAATGAATTAGGCACCACTATTCTACATATGAACTAGCACATGGCTTTGCACAATACAAAGCATTACACCTGTAATCCCTATTAAGTACCGAGATACCATTCCGATCGGCGTTGTTCGGGAATCTCCGTCCATCTTCGGCAAAGGACCGTTAACGATATACTATAAATTATCAAACACAATCGGTCAGCATCATGCATATCGTCTAAATCTTTTTGAAATCATTTTCTTAATTTGTTCTATACACAATCGGCGACTAAAAAATTTGAACAAAATCAATTTAGTCACTCGCACATCGATTATTTTAGGTCGTCCGGCAGTTATACTCTCCGTAATCATGAGCCGTCACCTGTGTGTGTGTGTGTGTGTGTGTGTGTGTGTGTGTGTGTGTGTGTGTGTGTGTGTGTGTGTGTGTGTGTGTGTGTGTGTGTGTGTGTGTGTGTGCATTATAATTACAAATCTAGTGCAGCATCATTATTAGCATCGCTCTTTCCCCATCAATTGACAAACCCCGAGTGTCGTGTTTACCATGGAAACCATTTACGAATGAAGAGAAAGGAACTTGTCCATATTCTACTAGAACAGGTATATAATTCACTAGAAATGTCACAAAAAGCGTTAAATTTCTGTTACTGCACCCGTCATGTGAGGGTATTTCTTACTAAAGAGCTTTTCAGATTTACCACATAAGTATGAAATCCTTATCAGACACGGATTCCTGCTTAAGGGTCAGCGGGACATACTGTGAGTTAACGTTTAACAAGAAAATTGTGGCCATACAGGACCATGCCGCAGCAGACGCCGCGAGTGACGCAATGATGCGTCCTTAATCCATCCCCCCACAGCTGTCACCCCCCCTCACACATGCACCACGCTGGTCATGGTAAAGAGTTAACTGTCCACAACAAGCGCACCATTCAGTGAGCAAGTGAAAGGATGATGTGTTTTCCTTCAAAACGTGGTCCTCCTCCCTGGACACGGCAGTCTCTGTGACCAACAGGAGGCGTTCTGTTCCAAGGGTCGGCAAATCTCAAGTGGAGGGTTGATATGCAAGGGCTTTCGCATTTCGTAGGACTTGGCGATTACAGAACCAGAGCAATACTGCTACGTGAAAGAGCGCAATGCATCACTTCTACAGTTCTTACCTTCCCACGGAAACAGACACAACAGAAAACGGAAATGTTTGGCTCCCCTTCATAATCAAATACGGACATAAAACACAAATCTTGATTTCAAAAATGGCTGTACTAAGCTTTAAGAATATACATCACATCCAAAAATTACTTCGTTGCTAATTACCACACAAATATTTATTAAATCATAAGCAAAATAACATGCCTAACAATAGGATTTCCCTCTACGCGGTATTCTGTCATTCGATGGCATTTCTAAGCTTTTCATCACTCTTCCGTATCACCGGCAACAGAAATACTGCTATTCATATACAAAATACATTTCTCTCTCTCTCTCTCTCTCTCTCTCTCTCTCTCTCTCTCTCTCTCTCTCTCTCTCTCTCTCTTCTTCCCTCCTTCCCTCCCTCCCTCCATCCCTCCCTCCCCCCTCCCTCCCTCCCTCCCTCCCTCCCTCCAACCCTCCTTCCCTCCTTCCCCCTCCCTCCTCCCTCCTACCTCCCTCCCTCCCTCCCTCCCTCCCTCCCTCCCTCCCTCCCTCCCTCGCTTTCTCGCTCTTTCTCTCGCTCTTTCTCTCGCTCTTTCTCTCGCTCTTTCTCTCTTTCTCTCTCTCTCCCTCTTCTTCCACTTCTCTCTCTCTCTCTCTCCCTCTTCTTCCACTTCTCTCTTTCTCTCCCTCTTCTTACTCTTCTCTCTCTCTCCCTCTTCTTCCACTTCTCTCTCTCTCTCCCTCTTCTTCCACTTCTCTCTCTCTCTCCCTCTTCTTCCACTTCTCTCTCCCTCTCCTTACACTTACGCTCCCCCTCTCCTTACACTTCTCTCTCCCTCTCCTTACACTTCTCTCCCCCTCTCATTACACTTCTCTCCCCCTCTCATTACACTTCTCTCTCCCTCTCCTTACACTTCTCTCTCCCTCTCCTTACACTTCTCTCTCCCTCTCCTTACCCTGCTCTCTCCCTCTCCTTCCTCTCCTCTCTCCCTCTCTTTACACTTCTCTCTCCCTCTCCTTACACTTCTCTCCCCCTCTCCTTACACTTCTCTCTCCCTCTCCTTACACTTCTCTTTCCCTCTCATCTCTCTCTCTCTCTCACTCTCACTTTCTCTCTCTCTTCTCTTTTAACTCTTCTCTTCTCTATCTCTATCTCTTCTCTCTCTCTTCTCTTCTCTCTCTCTTCTCCTTTCTTCTTCTCTCTTCTCTCTCCTCCCTTCTCCCTCTTCCCTTTAATCAGCTGGCCAAACAAGCACTTTCCTATAAGAACTGACATTAACTGTCTTCGACATCATGAGTCAGGCACTCCCACCCTCCCTCCCTTTCCATCCATTCCTCGCTTTCTCTCCCTCCCTCCCTCCCTCCCACCCTCTCCCTCCCTCCCTCTCTCTAAGTGCGAGTGTGATATGAATATCACACTAAGCTCACCTGCAAAGCTCCTGAGCTTATTATAGTTACAAGTCACGACTACGAGGGAGCTAATTTGATTATTGCGCAAGAATAAGGCGCTGTTCAGATGAGCGTTTTTATTAATATATTGTTAAGAAAAAGACGTATCCTTTAAAAGTAACCACCACCAATTTGCTTACGAGAAAAGCTCTTTGGCTCGGAATATTTCCATACGATCAGATTTCACGAGCGAAATCTATCTATCTATCTATCTCTCTATCTATCTCTCTATCTATCTATCTATCTATCTATCTATCTATCTATCTATCTATCTATCTATCTATCTATCTATCTATCTATCTATCTATCTATCTATCTATCTCTCGCTCTCTCTCTCTCTCTCTCTCTCTCTCTCTCTCTCTCTCTCTCTCTCTCTCTCTCTCTCTCTCCCTCCCTCCCTCCCTCCCTCTCTCTCTCTTCCCCTCTCTCTCTCTTCCCCTCTCTCTCATTCCCTTCCCCTCTCTCTGTTTCCCTTCCCCTCTCTCTCTCTCTCTCTCTCTCTCTCTCTCTCTCTCTCTCTCTCTCTCTCTCTCTCTCTCTCTCTCTCTCTCTCTCTCTCTCTCTCTCTCTGTCTCTCTCTGTCTCTCTCTCTCTCTCTCTCTCTCTCTCTCTCTCTCTCTCTCTCTCTCTCTCTCTCTCTCTCTCTCTCTCTCTCTCTCTCTCTCTCTCTCTCTCTCTCTCTCTCTCTCTCTCTCTCTCTCTCTCTCTCTCTCTCAGTCATCATCCTGTCACCATAGTGTGCAGACGTGCTGTGTGACCTCTTGTGACCTTGACCTGTCCTTACGGGATTTGTGTTACCTTGACTATTAGGTCTTCATAGACCTGCCAGCTGTGGATTGCTGCAGTGCGCGATAATGTTCACATGATCATTTGATCTGAATCTAAAGTGATCTAAATATCATATAGTGAAGTAAAATAAGTGAAAAAACTACGTACGGACACAGATGTGCTGTGTGGGCGCGGCGTAAGCGGCCCGTGTGTACACCTGGGTTTGCACAGGGAGGTCAGGTCGGGCCCTGTTTCTTTAGGAAATGACCCCGACCTCAAACGAAACAATGACAGACACGCCCATGGAAACCGAGGGTAGATATGGTGTCCTCCGTGAGGAAGATATCAGTGGCCTCCCCCAGGAACCAATAAAGAAAAAAGCAAAAAGATTACTACCTGACTCTGTAGAAACCACGCCCCCTGGACACCTGTGCGCACATTTTAAAGCCGACACAAAGCTTCGGACACACGGGGATAAGTATCGCTGGGTATCCCAGGCTTTAAAATTGGACCCATACAACAAGACAAAGGGGTCCATTGAACTTAAGATTGGGAGAAACAATGTGTTTGTGAGATGTAAAAATGAACAAATTCTTGCCCACATAACCACTGCCGGTGCAGGTGGCGAAATTCTAGAAAAGGCGAAAGTGTATGGAAAAGGCAAGTGCACAAATGTTATTGTGTTCGACGTCCCAAGAAAAATCGAAACAGATGAAATGACGTCTTACAATGAACGCGTCGTACATGGCAAACGCATGAAGATCAATGGATTAATGACCCAGAGAGTCATCATAACATATGAGGGGGAGGTAATCCCCAAAACTATCAAGATGGTGGAGGGCATGGCACCCTTTAGATGTGCCATCTTCAAATCTCTGACCCCGTTTTGCTCCCATTGCTCAAAGTGGGGACACGGGGCACGTGCGTGTCCACGAGAGGCACCGCGGTGCCGATACTGCGCTCTTTCGCATGAAAGCTCAGAGTGCGCAGAGAAAATTTCTGAAGGTAAAACCATCCCTCGGAAATGTGTGAACTGCCGTCAGGAGCATAATGCCAACTCGCCATTATGCGCCTACTACCCGAAAGACAGAAGGACAACACATGAAAAAAAGCAGGCAGCCCCTCCCCCCAATAAACCCCGCCCAGCCCCTCGTCTTAATGACGTGCGGGAATTCCCACACCTGCAGAGGTCAACTCTGAAAGCCTCTGCAAATAAAGCCATGGCACCGGCCACATCACCAGCTGTAGCACCTGCACCAGCTGCAGCACCTACTCCAACTGCAACACCAACGACAGCTGCAGCTTCTACTCCAGTTGCAGCACCCACTCCAGCGCCAGCTGTAGCACCAGCTGCAGCTCCTGCTCCAGTGCCAGCTGCAGCACCGACGACATCACCAGCTACAGCTCCTCCCTCACCGCAGCAGGAAAAGCAAGAACCCAACAGGGAAATGAAAGATTTGATACAAATGTTGTTCAAGCAGATGGAGCAGATGATGTTCATGATGCAGCAACAGATGGTGCAGTTCCATGAGAGGATTTTTGCGCTCTTCCTCGAGCAACGACAACATCCAGTGGGCCTTGGAAACGGTCAAGTGATGATCGATGGATCAAAATAATCTGTTAAAGTGCATTACCTGGAACATTAACAGTTTACAGAAACGCAAGGCGACCCTCGCTCAGTATCTTCACTCGGAAGATGTTGATGTGTGTTGCCTCCAGGAAGTTAGAACTGATGCTCGTTATGCAAAAATTGCAGGATACACATATCACGACAAACCTAATATTGCTAATCCTTCTACAAGAGGACTTGGTATTTACATAAAAAATAGTATCCCATCAAAAGTGATCGATGACAACCGTGACAATGCAAGTGCTGAATATCTTGGTGTTAAAATATTTCTTGATGGTAGAACCATCACCATCATTAATGTATATAACCCACATGATAGTGAAGTGGTACCTAAACCTCCCGACAGTATGATACATAATGCTACTGCCTTACTGTGTGGAGATTTTAATGCCCGTCATCCTCTCCTTGGCTCTGAGGGAAGCACCATAGGTAAAAACGGTAAGGTATATTATGATTATCTTCAAAACACCAGTGATCCCATACACCTATTGTGCCCCTTTGAAAAGACTCATTATCTAGGTGGCAAATTAGATTATATAGTCTTATACAATCAGCACCCACTCCCATGCACTGCGGAAGTTGTCCCTTTCTTAGTCAGTGATCATTGGGCATTAGGTATCACCCTCCCATTCGCTAAAAGAAGCCCGCCCCAGCCACGTCTTCGATACCATCTTGCCACTAAACATCATAATGAGTTTATTAAAAGGATTGGCTGCTGGTATGAACACTATATTCCTGCCAGCCTTGATCACTTTAATGAAACTCTCTGTCAACAAGTTGGTAACCTCATTACCCAACTCCAACCCAGAAACCCTGCCAAACATAGGTCTTCATCCTCCAGAGGCAAACGAGCATATCACCTTAACAAAGATCCGGAAATAAAGCTACTTAGAAAGCTAATAAGGTCTACAGTAAATCAGCTAAAAAACCTGGGGAAAAATCCCTACTTAGCTAGGGACCTTGTTTTTTTTAGCAAAAAACTTAATGAGATAATGACACAAAAGCGGGAAGAGAGATTGTATGCCTGGGCAGAATCGATTGACTCCACGAGCTCCATGTGTAATGTGTGGAGGGAAATCAATAAGATTAAAGGCAATGCACACAATGTCACTCCCCACCCTCATCCAGAAAGGGTAGCTGATGCACCATTTACAAGACACGAACTTCTTGCAGCCATTAAAACTAGCAAATCCACTGCACCTGGGGATGATAGAATCACTTACGACATCATTCGCCTCCTTGCAAAGGTACAGGTACAGGGAAGAAATCTTCTTCTTGATCTCTTCAACTTAACTTATTCTAAAGGCATCTTGCCTACTTCCTGGAAACAAGCCACCATTATTCCTATCCCAAAACCAGGGTGTCCTGATGAATTTAGACCGATTTCTCTGACATCCTGTCTCTCTAAAACCTGTGAAAGGATCCTCCTCAATCGCCTGCTCCACCAGATCAAAGATCAAATTCACCCATCAGTCTTTGGTTTCCAAAAGGGGAAAGGAACACAAATGTGCCTGGCACAGTACCTCAATGGAAGTAATGCACAGTCTTCTTACTTCATAGATTTCAAGGGTGCATTTGACAGAGCTTCCCCTACTGCAATCCTCCATGAATTAACTCTCCTAGGAGTTAAGGGCAAGCTTCTGCTATGGATAAAGGATTATCTGTCTCTGAGAAGAGCAAGAGTATGTTACCAAGGCACCTACAGTAATTATGGTGAACTCGAGTTAGGAACTCCACAAGGAGGAGTTTTGTCCCCTTCACTATTTAACATTCTTATGCACTCTCTTTGCAAGCTTAATAGTGAGTTAGGAGACCTATGCAGCATCACATCCTATGCTGATGACGTTCTCATTCAGGTATTTGATAGGGGGGAGTATGTTCTTCAGGGATTCAGTAAAAAGTGCACTTCCCTTGGACTCGTAATCAACCCTGTCAAGACTAAGTATATTTCCAGATCAAACAAACTGTCATACATTCCAAGATTAGGTGGGCAAGTTATTGCAAAAACTGACACCTATAAGTATCTTGGTGTTATGGTGATTGCTCCCCACCTCATGTCCCGCAATTCCCGCTTCACTCGGGAAATCGTTCAAAACATCAGAGAATGCTGCCTGGAGCGCTTAAGACCTTTACAATACATAAGTAACAGATACGTTGGTGCTTCCCTAAGAGTCCTAAGATTGATGTACATTTCCCTTGTTAGGTCCACGATAGACTATGCGAGCCCGGTTCTTAGTATGTTGCCACAAAATGTTCTCAGACCCCTTGAAATCTTACAGAACAAGGCCATGAGAGTCATTTTGGGTTGCCCAATAACTGCTAAAGTTCTTGTCATGAGGAAAGAGCTTGATCTCCCGTCAGTTCACAGCCGTATTACCCAAGTCAACACCATACTCGGCATCAGACTTCTGCAGATTCAGTCCAAGCCTCAAATTTCCCTTGCATTGTCTAATGAGATTTATTGTAGAGTTAGGCATGTCCGACGGCCTCGGTACTCCAATCTCATAAAATCAAACTTGGAATGGAAGGCCAAGACTGCCCAGACTATTCTCAGCTTTAGTGTGTGGAATAATGATTTTATCAACATCCCAGAAGCAACGCTTACTTCACCATGGCATAGATCGCATGTTAACGTACATATTGATAAATTAACAGGGCCAAAACCCATGACTTCAATAACAGAGTTAAAAGGCCTTTACTTGAATTATATTGATGAAATTCTCCACCCCCCTCGGGGTACCCCCCCACTTGCAATCTACTGTGATGCTTCTACTGATCCTCATGGAGCAGCAGGGATTGGTGTACTAATTCCCGACATTGCTCTTCAAGAAAGTGTGCGAATTTCCAACTGGACAAGCACAACTGATGCCGAGTCAGTAGCAATATACCATGCCATCAAAAAAGGTACTGAACAGCAGCGACACCTAGCTGTCTTCTCTGACAGCCAGGGTGCACTATATAGACTTACAACATTTAATCCAGAAAACATGGTAACTATCAATACCATTCACCAAATCGCTAGCCTATCCAAGCAGGGTATACAAGTGTCACTATACTGGATACCTTCTCATATAGGGATATCAACCTGTGACAACGTAGATAAGTTAGCAAAACAAGCACTTTCCCATGAAGAACCATATTATGTAATACCGCTATCTATCAGTCAAATGAAAAAACGTGTTATCAGCTGTCTTCGAGATTATGAGGGCCAGGTATGGACCACTGAAAAACTAAAGAAAAGTG
>NC_091587.1:18133765-18136265 GCF_042767895.1 Penaeus vannamei | reverse complement strand
TAGGAAGGTGCATGCTATAATTTCTGAACAAAGGAAGGAGAACAAGAGGACTTGGTGGTAAAGAGGGCAATGTCTTTCCTTGTTTGTAACACAATGTTATTTTACGTGTGAGTGATATAAGAATGTGTAAGCACATATGTATTCTATTTGGACATCTTGATCACCTGCATGACTTCAGGAGATGATGTTCCTGCAGATCTAGGTGAAAGGTGGGATGTGTGATTGGCTGGAGAGACAGTACTGCTACCATAGAATAATTCAACGAGCTCATATGGTTCCACACGACCTTCAACCTGTAGTGTTAAAAGGAGAAAAAAGATAATCAGATAAATAAATTAAACACCCAATAAACATACACACACCTTTGTGAACTGACATCTACATACTTTCCTTTATTTCAAATTACATCTATCTATATCAGAATATATGACCATTACTCTCTGATTATTATCTAGTAACCATAATATATTACTAGATCTGATTTCCTACCACAGGTGATAGCTGCAAGGCTTCATTCATAGGGTTCAAAGATGCAAATCTCTCTTCTGGATGAATTCCTTGGCTGTTGGCTGCCTTGGATGCTGTTGCCATCTGGAAAACTAGCAAACATATCAAATATAATGGAATACCATAGACTGGTAAGTTACAGGAAATACTCTGCTTACTATATCTTTTTTACCCCTTGAGGATGACTAGACATATATATGGCACAATGTAGCAAACCACAGTTTCTCTTTACTCTATTTCACAATTTGCACAAAAAAAATCTACATTAACCATTTGGATCCGGATGATGGGATGTCTCATTATGAAAAAATTTGGCTGCATGTCCAGTAACAAGACTGTGTCATGGAAAAATTGGATGACGGCTGAGGTGAAAGGAACATTTCATCATAAATTATTGTTCCTGAATATGAGCATACAAAGCACTTGGAGGGAGATTTGTCTAAGTGGTTGGAATGTATCATGTGTGAGACCAGCCTGGAAGATCATGGGCTCCAATGGGACTGTAAATAATTTGTGATAATCACTGGATGAATGAGAAGGAACATAAACATGTGAACAAACTACATGTGAAGAAAGAAATATGAATTTACTTTTGACTCAGGAAATTCCAAACAACGTCCCTGTGAGAAACATAATTGTCTGTTTTTTTGTTTGTTTTTTCTTTTTTGATGAAAATTACACACTTTTATTTAGACCCTAGTGAGGTCTCAGGTGTCAATTTTCTTTAATCGCCCAAACACATTTTGAGTTACAATAAAAAAGACCAAATGGCAAAAACTCTATAAAAAAAAATAATAAATAAAAAAAATAAGTATATTTTCGAAATAACGGTCATTGAAGTTTTTTTCTTTATTTATATTATTATTTTTTTTTTTTGTATGAACAATAATAGGTACAATAATAATCTTACAACATAATCCCCTATCATCTACGTGCATTCTGAAGTCTTGCTGAAATTCCTAGTGTAATCAAGTTGTTTAAACATTTTAATATGGTGGCTGGGTCCCACTGATTTGGACCTATTTTGAAGGTAGATTGACCATTTTAGAAAATTTCCCTAAAAAAAAAAAAAAAAGTGTATATATATATATATATATATATATATATATATATATATATATATATATATATATATATATATATATATATATATATATATACAGGCATTCTGATATTATTTCTGAATAGAATAATCTTTCATCTTACAAGACAGAATATTTATATATATTGTTATCCCTTTGCTTGTTTGTTCTATTTGGTTGTTTATTTATTTGTTACAATGGTAACTCATAGAGTTAAGAACAGATTTTAATGAGATTTTTACCAGAGGTGTGTCTTGGCCTAACTTTGATGCCATTACATTTTGGTGATCTTGGTCATGCTCTAGATCCAGTTTCCCCCCCTTCCCCCCAAAAAAAAAGTTACAAACTGATTTCAATATTTTTACCTGAGGTGTGTCTTAGCTTAACTAACATACCATTAAATTTTGGACATGATCCAGTTCATTTGACAAACCTACCCCTATTTTGGGGGGGCGGGGGTTTTAATGTTGAAAATATTTAGCTAAAGGATAAAAGTGATGAAATATTACCCCCCCCCAAAAAAAAAAAAAACTCTATATGGGCAGCATATACTTATTGATTTGTATACAAAATTTCTTCATCATTAGAATACTTCCCAAATTTTCAGATTATTCTGAAATAATGATGGTTGGTTTCATATTCTCTGAAATTCTATAAGCTTTCTGAAAATAATCTCATTTTTCGATTATATCTAACCTTTACGTCTCAATTGCCAATTTTCTAAGGTAAGTTGGAAAAGCATATATTGGTGGACATCGAAAGTGGCTGCTATCACCTTGAGGAGATTCAGAGGCCCTGAAACTTTTTGGAAATACATATAACACAAAATCGGTAAGATGGAATACATTGGCCAAAAAAATTGGAAGATGACCCCCTTAACACTCAAGTGATTGTTATTTATGTTGTTTTAA
>NC_091587.1:18106641-18118265 GCF_042767895.1 Penaeus vannamei | reverse complement strand
TATTATTATTATTACATTTATCATTACAATTTTTGTCATTAACATTATCATCATTTCTTCTTACCATTATCATCATTTTTATCATTATTATCATTATAATTATTATCATTATCATTACTATTATCATTATTATTTTCATTGTTATTACTATTACTGTTATTATTATTATTATTATTATTGTTATTATTATTATTATTATTATTATTATTATTATTATTATTATTATTATTATTATTATTATTATTATTATTATTAGCATTAGCATCGTGTTAGTAGTAGTAGTTGTATTGGTATTATTATCATTATCATTTTCTTTGTTAATATCATTACTTTACCTAAAATGGATAATATCAATGATGATAATAAAGAATAAAACAATAATGATAATAATGACAATAATAACGATGCATCATATTACACTGCAAATAGCAGTTCATCCTGTTCTCGTGATTCTGCGGTTTCTTTAAGGAAAACAACGCAAAATTCCTTCATATTCGCATCTCTTCTTTTGTCTCTCGCTCCCTTCTTTTCTTCCCTTCTCTCGGCGTCTCTTCTCTTTCTTAAGTGTTAATTAAACCTTTCTTTAACAATAGCAAGGGCTCAGGAACGAAAATGAAGGATGCGCTTATATTTTCATTTTTCATTTTTCCTTCCGTCTCTTTCCCTTTGTCTCCTTCGAGTGTCTTTTTCTCTCTTTTTCTCCCATCGTTTGAGAATACATTAGATGTACTTACCTATATTTTTTAATGTCAATATTAGCTTATAAATGTACTGGAGAGGGAGACAAATCTTTTTCCTACTTTATACAAAGTATCCTTTGAGACTTGTCAGTATTTATTTTCTTATCATAAAAGATAATTTCTACGAACATATTTTTTTGTTGTTGTTAATTTTCTTTAAGAGTATTATTGTTGTTGCTGTCCATTTTTGAAAGGTTTATAAACTACATGGAAAAGAAATTACCATCCTAGTACTTTTGGTTTTAAGATTCATGAAAGGTCTCCTCTGCGATCGACGGATGTGGTATTGAGTGAAGTCATGAATCATGCAAGGGGGGGTGGGGGTCTGACAATCAGCGGCTTTGCTACTGATAGAGATAAATACATTATTTTTGTCATTATCATTATTGTTATTATTATAGTTGATATTTTCATTATCATTATCATTACTATTAGCACTATTTTCATTTGATTTTTATAATTATTGTCATTACTGTTATTACTATTATTGTAATTATCATTACCATCTTTATCATCATTATCATTATAGTTATGATTTTGTTATCATTATTATCACCATTATCATTACAAATTTTATTATTATTATCTTTATTATCATTATCATTATAATCCTTATTTTCCTTATTATCATTTTCATCATCAGTATTATGATTATCATTATTAGTATCATCATTATTGTTATCATTACTACCATCATCATTATCCTTATTTTCATCGTCCTTTTTCATTATCATCATTATTAATGGTATTCTACTATTACTATAATTATTATTATTGTTATTAATGTTACTGTTAGCATCACTTTTATTATTATCAGTATTACTATTATTAGTATTATCATCTTTATTATTTCTACTATTAGTATCATCTTTATTATCATTAGTATCATCATTATTATTATCATTACTGTTATAATTATTATCATCATTATTATTACCATTATTATCATTTTCATTGTAATAATGTTGACAATAGCAATAATGATAATAACCATTGTCATTATTTTTGTTTTCATTGTCATTATTAATATTATTATTATTATCATCCTTACTAACATTATTATCATTATCTTTATCATTAGCATCATTGGAATGATGATGATGATCATTACTATTATTTTGATCATTGTTATCATTATTGCTATTATTATTATTATCATTGTTGTTGTATTCATTGTTAACATAATCATTATCATCACTATTATTCTTATTTTCTTTTTTTCATTATTCATAATATTATCGTTATTGTTATCATCGTAATTATCAATGACATTATTATCATCTTCATCAGCAGCAGCATCCTCATCATCGTTATCATCATTATATAAAAAAAGGCTAACATTCACGTAAACATTCACCCATTATATCCTTGACGTCCATAACTAAATCTGCTTCCGCAGACATGCAGGCTTAACATACACAAACATTTCAGTCATAACCGCCCTCTGCTCCTGGAAGAGAAGCGCAAACAGACACACGGACAAGGGCGTCGACCTACCACGCCCGAAGCCTCGCTCATGACTGCGCCGCAACGGGGTTTCCAGCGCGAACATGACCTCCGCGTCGCACATAATCAGAAGCATCAGGCTGCACTGTCGCAAAAATACAAAGAATTTAGATTCGATTCCCTTGATTATTCCACAAAAACAATTCAGTTCCATCGCTCTTGGCGTATTTTGTCCTTACATGTTGGAGCAACAATGCAACATTTATACTGCAGGTGCGTTCATAAACAGAATATAGAATAGATGCAGATTGAGTTGTGAAAATCTCCTAATAACGGGGAAAAAATGAGTATTTATGCATATATGCATACACTCACAAACTGCACGTTTCCTCACACACATGTGCATGTGTATATGTGAGTAAACAGAGAATATATGTTATAACTGTTTCATTCTACGTTCTCTTGGCAACTGAATCAAAATTATCTTAATTAACATTCTATGCGCTTCGACAAAACAAAAGCTTGTGAAAGCAGAAACAACAACCTTTCGCCAGCGCAGAGGAGGCCAACTCCTTTTTGGATTCGCTTAGCAAGGAAAATCGCACGGCAATCCGAAGGCGTTTGCATCGCACGTGTCTTCTAGATCATTCCGCATCAAGAGTAATTATGTAAGAAAACCCCGTCGGCCCTCACTGGCTCGAGCCCCGGACCCGGACTTAGGGCGTCGGAGCCCGGCTGCCGGCGCAGCGCCGTTCCAAGGCAATTAGCTCCTCGATTACCCTAAGTCCAGAACAACTGTCCGAGATAACGTTGCTCGTTAACTGGAACTGCGAGTTAAGAAACAACTTTGCTTGCAATTTGCTCGGTGACGCCAGGGATAATAGACACGGTTGTTTTACATAACGGATGAGTTATTAACGTAGAGGTGCTTACTTACCGCATTTCCCAAAGAAAATATTAGTTACCTGTCTTATTCTCCCTATGCGCGCCTCCCATTTCACCGACATGTTTACCTTATGTGTGTATAATTAAGATACTCGTACAGTTAATTAAGAAATGACTGTTGCGCATTTCCCTCTCTTTTTATAGCCTATATATTACTCTTCTCCTTGTTTTACACGCAATGTTTACATTACAGTCATAGTTGCACCAGAATGGATCTTTTCCAACTTGTTTCGTCATAATGCTATTTCTGTGTTTAATGACAAATCGATTGCGCGATTAACGAATGCTTATACAGTTTGGTAGTTCTGGCTCATAATTAGGGCAATATATCACCAATTTCCAAAATAATTGGAGACGTGGAAGGAGGGGGGGGGGGCGTGGGGGCAGCCTGGCCATCAGCCGAACACTTAGGTTGAAAACGCGCAAAACACACTGGTGTTGATCTCCGGCGTTCGGGATATCATCGATTTGTATAGGCTCTTGTTTGATATAACTACTCATTAATAATATGTTTAAACATATATTCATTTTCCTATTTGTACGTTTATTCGCGTGGCCATATATAGGTATACCCATTATATCCATGTATTGCTCATTTATCGCATTCATATGCTTGAATATGTATATTTACCCATTCATTATTTCATATTCAATTAGATATATATTCATTTATTTATTCTTTACAGACTCGCTCCACTGGGCCATTGACTTAATACTTTTCGTAAGCTTTGAATCAAAACTAATCAGATTGGAGTGTCCAATGGTTTCATGTAAAACCAAAAGCATTGGTACGATGATCCTGCAATATAAACATTTATCCCCAAGTATCCGGTTTTATCTTCATTAACATATAAGATTTATTCGATTCGTAAATTTCAGCCGAAAAAATGAATGCCCAATCAATCAAAAAAAGATATGAATGGCGCCTATTTAAAATGTTTCTTTATAAGTGCATGTTTGGAAAAGTTATTAATGATAATTAAGGTATAGGCAATGAGGTTCGGAGTATTTTTTGTTGATATATGGATCGTTTTTTTCTTCAAAATAACAGTAAAATAGAGAGAAAGAGAGAGAGTCTCTGACTGGGAGAGAGAGAAAGGAAAGAGAGAAGAATTTAAATTGAAATTGACATGATTCTTGAGAGCCTAGAATAATCTATCCCTCTCCCCTCTCGCATTCTCACACTTTAGATTTCCTTTTCACAATCACTGGGTCCATCGTCAGTAAATTCTTTTTTATATTCTCACATACATGCACGCGTATGAACGTACGTACACACACGCACCCAAAGCCCCATACACATATACATACACTCGCGAACATATACGTACACACACGCTCTCTTTGTCTCTCTCTCTCTCACACACACACGCGCACACACACAGACACACACACACGCACACACACACACACACACACACACACACACACACACACACACACACACACACACACACACACACACACTCACACACACACTCACACACACACACACACACAGACAAATAAACAAACGCACACTCATTCTCTTTCTCATTCATTCTCGCACAGTCAAACACGCATACACAAACCAAGAATATAAAAGATAAGTCATTTCACTCTTTATTTCAGATATGCTGTGAGAGCTCCCAACTGTTTCGAAAACCCTGTGCGTTTACGGAGAAGGAACTCGAAATAAAAGTGTTAAAAGGCAGAAAATATTGAGAGAAAAACAAGGAAAAGATAAATACAAAGATAAATAGAAAAGAACGGAAGTGTAGACGGAAGGCAAGTGTCTGGTAGCAACGATTTTTAGTGGCCCCCCTTTTTAGGTCGTCCCAGTGTTATTCTTTTTTTTTTTTTCATTTCTGAAAGTAAGAAATACCAAAGGACAGATTACCAAGGAAAAGTCCTAGATATACAAAGTCAGTGCGGAGAGAAGTGCCCCTCGACTCTCCCGGAGAAGAGGCCTCGCTCGGCCGGCGCCATGAGCTGCTTCGTCGAGAGGAGCCAATAGGCGGAGAGGTTCCCATCGCGCCCAACCATTCAGAGACGCCGCTCGGTGATGGAGCTTCCAACGGTCAAGAACTCGCAGCCAATGGCCGTCTTCCAATTAACAGTCTTCGTGTTCCTTTTCATTGGCAAAGGTAAGCGACCTGCATTTCTCTTTATGTGTTTCTTCCTGTTTAGGAAAGGCGCGGAAAGGGATCCGAGGTTTTCGTGTCTTGTCTTTTTATTTTATTTTATTATTTTTTATTTATTTATTTTTTTTTTTTCTGGGAGAGTGTTTTGTGTCAAGTTTTACGAAATGCAAATACAAAGCGGATACCCACTCACACATGCACATACGGATACATGCTTTTATACACACACACGCACACGCACACACACTCACACTCACACCCACACGCACACTCACACACACACATATAGATACATATATATTCACACCCACATGTATGTGTATGTATGTATGTTTGTATACACTTATTGCATATAATGGCACATTTCATTTCTTTTCCACGAGCTTTTTCCTAGACTTGCGGCAAGTGCCCTAAGCTGCACATTCGGATGAAGTTCAGAATTTCATCTTGTTACCTGGCAGAAAGGCACTCCTAACGAGGAGACGGCCAACGTTTAGGCCTCGCTCAGCCTCCTCCAAATCCTTAGGCCTCTAAATCCTAATCTTTTGCTACTAACCACTTCTTAGACTTACAGACTTTTTCCAAAAGCTTCTTTAATCTTTGTTGAAATTTGACAGCATAGTTTTCACTGCGGTTCCTCCTTTTTATCGTTTTGCTTTGTCTTCCCACTTATCCTTAATTCGTTTCTAACGTAATTCCTCGTTTATGAAGGTTTTGAATTCCGTCTCCATTATTCGTGTTTCACAGCAAAGAGTGGGTCGTGCACTAGGCATGTTCTCTGTCCATTATCATATTTTGAGGTAATTAGATTATGCTAATTCTATTCTGATCTATTAACGCCCTGCTTTCCAGGGTGGCCGCGGCTGGTTGCATTTCCTTGCTTTGTTTTATTTGCAGTTTGGGATGAGTATATTTATAATTCTAAGGCAGCTTTACCTGTAATATTAACTAATGCAGAAATATCCTGTCCGGAAAGCTTGATACTGATAGAAAAAAATAAGGGAATATGAAAAGAGAGGACTGCTTCCCTTTAAGACAATAAGGATGTCTCGAGGAGATAATGAGATCCATGGTGCTGCGACATCGGAGAGACTGAGATTGACTGTTACTGTGTCAGTTACTTCTCTCGTCAAGTTCCTACTCACAGGGAAACAGACATTCAATCCAATGGCTATGATGGAATTTATGTAATGTTGACTATTGTAAATTCCAGGAATATAAGGAAAATAAGAGGGAAGTGGATGAAACAGAGAGAGAGAGAGAGAGAGAGAGAGAGAGAGAGAGAGAGAGAGAGAGAGAGAGAGAGAGAGAGAGAGAGAGAGAGAGAGAGAGAGAGAGAGAGAGAGACTTTGACTTTGACTTTGACACGTTTATTGAGACAAAAGTAAGATTACATCTCAAAAGGATGAGGTAACTTAGGTTATCCTCACCCTTACTTAATAAGTCCCTGTGAGGGCTCACAATTCATTATACAAAACAGGTACAAAAATATTTAAAATCAAATACAGCACTTAATTTATAAAGAATTACAAGCATTAAAAGAATTCAGAGTCATTGGCTTACATATCTTTAAGGTGATATAACACTCCCACCCTCATCCAGATAAGTCCTCTCCTGGCCTTACATAATCAAATACAGCGCACAAAAAATATGCGCACGCAATATATAATTATAATCCCGGAGGAGAGATGAATCAATTGTTGAGTGGAATGATTGTATTTCAGGAGAATGATGTCTAACATACGCCATTCATCAACAGTAAGGTAGGAGACATTATAGTCTCAACAGGAGTAACAGCCTACATACCTGTGCATTTTTGCGAGGTATGTTTATGATATTGGTGCAAATTGCCTGTACCTCTTCAAAATCTCGAATACCTGACCGTTCCTAATCATCCATACAGTCTGTTCAGGCAAACCTGTTATCTCTGCACTTCTATGTGTCTGAAGCATAGAACACTGTAATATATAATGCGTCAATGTATGTCATCTAGGTAAACTACACACCATGCATTCTTTTTCTTTCTCGCTTGCTGGAACGCCTAACTCCCAATAGTATTTATATCCAAGCCTGATTCTCATGTACACACTGTCTTTCCATTTGCTCTTGCCCTTCCCATAAGCAAAGTCTGTGTTCGTCGCAAGATGCTTATAGTGTCTCAGAGTATCGCTTTTCCTAATCGCTTCGCCCTTCCTGGCGTCGTCATAGTCTAACTGTGTCCTCTTGATATTGCTCTTTGCCTGTTTAAGAGTCCGCATGCAGTGAATGTCTACCTCATGCTTCCTGGTCGCCCCCTTGGCGATCTCATCAACAGCTTCATTGAAGGTGACACCTACATGCGAAGGGATCCACACAAATGCAATCACACGCCCCTGACCTCACAACCTATGAGCTATCAAACGACACTCGCCAACTTTGTGGTCAAACACAGGGTTCTTGCTGTTAAGTGAGTCCAGTGCTCCTCTGCTGTCCACAAAGAAGTAGGAATCCTTATTAATGATTTCAATCTCTTTAAGCGCCGTCAGTATTGCCCATAGTTCAGCTTGTGTTGAAGATATGTGATTGCTCAGTCTAATCCCAGTGCTTGTGGTGACCACTCCGCTCCCAGTGAACTGTCTGATGATGACTCCGCACCCAGCTCTGCCATCTTCCAGGACTGACCCGTCACAGTAAACATGAGCAATGTCAAGTCGTGTTAGACTATTTATTTTATGGCTGAACGTTGCTTTAAGTTGACCTGGTTCATACATGGATTTATTCATAGAGAGAGGGTCTACATCTATGTTAATATCCTGATCCTCCCATGGCGGCACCTTAGGAGGTGTCTGATGAGAATGACAATAATCCTTCAGGCCATAACATTGAATGCTATTTCTCAGTTCCTTCATATATCCTCGCTTGCCTTGCCTATAAAATGATCTCATGTTGTTAAAACCGCTGGCCATATCTCTCACTAATTTCTTTCCACTGGTCCCTCTCATTAACCTGATGGCCGCTATTGCATTGATCTCTCTCACTCTCTGTACAATGCTTTGCAATCCCGTCTCTGCTCTCATTATATCTATCCTGGTATTCCTTTGACACCCGAGGATTATTCTCATTGCTTCATTTTGTATGGTTTCAAGTTTCCGGAGTCTCCCTTGACAGGCTATGGAAAGTGCTGGTGCTGCATAATCCACTAAGGCTCTTATCGTACTAATGTAGATTAGCCTCAGCAAGGGCACCCCAGCTCCTACACCGCGACAAGCAAGTGCTCTGAGCGGCCGTAGTCGCGCCCTACACTGAGTCAATATATGATTCACCTCAGCATCTTTACTTGACGCAGTAAAGCCAATGTATACTCCCAGATATTTATATGTCAATACTTTCTCCACCTGTTTGTCATTTAAACTGAGTCTCACATTGCCCCTTTGTTTGCTGTGAAATTTTGTCTTTTCTTCATTGATAACCAGTCCTAATGTTTGAGCAAGTTTACTAAAGTTGTTCAGCGCCGTCTGTAAACGGCGCTGTGTAGTCCCTTGTATCAATATATCATCTGCGTATATAATTGGCTGGACGCCCTGAGGATAGCTCTCTGAGGCTATTCTGTTCATCAGTACATTAAAAAGTGTTGGGCTTAAAACGCCTCCCTGCGGTGTTCCCAGCTCAAGATTTTTTTCCTCTGACAAACAGCCTTCAAACCACACACAAGCTCTTCTCTCAGACAAATAGTCACCGATCCACTTAAGCAACGTTCCCGTGACCCCTAACATTGCCAACTCATACATAATCACTTCTCCGTTGGCTTTATTAAAGGCTCCCTGTAAATCAACAAATACTCTACACTTTTCTGCATCGTTGGATAAACACTGAATTAGGCAATCAGATGTTCCCTTCCCTTTCATAAACCCGTACAGGTTACAAGAGATTTTATCTCCAATCACATACATTAGTCTGTTTAATAATATTCGTTCCATCATCTTGCATAAGTAGGATGTCAGAGATACAGGCCTGCATCCACCTGACGATTTAGGAATGGGTATTATTAAGGCTTTTTTCCAGGCCTTCGGCAATCTACCTTCCAAATAGCTCATGTTAAAAAGATCTAATAAAGGGCTGTTCTCCATGCCTACTAATGCATTTAGAATGTCATATATAACGCCATCTTCTCCTGGCGATGTACTTTTCCCCCTTTTGATTGCATTTAAGAGTTCATGTATAGTTATGGTCTGACAAGATACTGCAGTAACATTTAAGGATGACTGTCTTTGTTCTTTTCGTTCAATTTCCCATGCGTCTAAAGCATCGCGAGTGTGTTGTGGCAATGACACCAGTGAAGATACCTTCGCCCATTTCTGAATATGTTTGTTTGCCACCTCCTCTGGGTGTGGGTGACCGATGAGGTTATTTGTTTTGCCCCTCACCTTATTGACGTGATGCCATATTTCTTTAAGGCTTTTGCATTCCTCGATGTTTTGCGCAAATTCTTTCCAGTATTTCTCCCTTACTTCTCTCCGTTTTCCCCCCCACATTCTTGATATATCAAGGAGTATATCTCTGTCCTGTTCCTTTTTGCCTTTTTGTACCCACTCCCTGTGTGCCAACCTTAGCATGTATGTCCATTCCTTAAGTGTCTTATCATTGCAGTACCTGTTTTTCCTTCCCCCATGACCCTTTTCCTTTGTGTGTCTTGGGTGTTGTGGGTAAACATCTTTCTATCGCACTTAACAAATCCCGGTTGAACCTATCTAAGCATATGGGTGTATAGTGTTTATACCAATTCTCTATGTTGTAAACAAACTGGTCCCTGTCGTTTACATTAAGTGAAAGCCGTTTTCTCTGAAATTTAACTTGTATTTTCCCTTCAGCTAACTTAACATACAACGCGAAATTATCACTAAGTAGTTCACTTACCACTTTACATTCTCCTTGAATCGCCTGTCTGCCAAGCAGGCAGGCGTAATCAAGCCGTCCACCCTTGATGTGTGTTGCCTCTTTGCCACCCAGCAAGCATGCATCAGGCCTATCCTTTAAAAACTGGTAAAACCTCTTACCGTTATCATTGATATTGCCCCTCTCCTCTAATTGCGGGTGTCTAGCATTCAAGTCACCCACTATCAGAGCAGAGTCAGAGTACATGCAGTCAGGTAAATATCTGAGGTCAAAGGATCTCCCAGAGATGTATAAGTTAACAATATACATTTCACCTTGTTGCAAATGAAGCTTCACACACACACTTTCTATGCCGTTAGTTCTGCACGGCGCCTCTGTTAGTTCAGAGGGTATTGAACTTTTGACATAAGTTGACACTCCCCATATTCGGTCACCGGCATGAAGGTGGTACGCTCTATAACCATTAAGTTTGAGAGTATCACCTTTCGTGTCCCTGGTTTCCTGGAGACAAACTACGTCAATATTGTTTTTCAGTACAAAGTAGTGAACGTCTGTAACTCTGGTAAGCAAACTACTAACATTCCACGATAATATTCTAATACTACGCTCCATCAGGTTTTGATTGTGTCCTTATGCTTTTCTACTACTTTTTGAATAGTTCCCCATAGTTCTTGCATAATTTCCCCTTTTTTTTCAGGAGGTTTTCTTTCTCCGGGTCCTTACATTTTAGGAGGACTGACCGGAAGACCTCAGAGGATGTTCCTTCCACTATGCTTGATTTTATTGTCCTTTCTTTACTCTTAATGGTAATTTTCCTTTCTAAACTTTTTTCCCTTGCAAGTCCACTAATATTTTCACTATTAATTTCTTTCTCGGTCTCCTCTTCCTTTTTTTGTTCCTTTTCTGCAAGCCGTTTTTCTAATGCGTCCATCCTCTTGATCATGGCCTGCATCATCTGCGTGAGTGCGGATATTGCCTCCCCATCGTTATTGAGCGGGACTTCCTGCGCCTGATGTTGCTCCTGCGGTCGCTTATCTTCCCTAGGCACCACGGCCGGTGGGCCCTGCAGCCAGGCGTTCGGGACAGGAGCTGCTGTCTCCCTCGGCACCTCTACCTGCATAGTGACCGGCCCTGCCTCCCGCGGTGTCTCTTCTGCGACTCCTTGGTGGGGAACGGCCGAAGTTACTTTCCATTGAGGCCTCGCTCTGCATGCCAGAGATCCGGCATTGTGCGAGCCTCCGCAATTGCAGCAGCAAGGCTTAATTCTGTCTCCCTTTTCTATTTTGGCTCGACAGATCCTAGAATCGTGTTTCTTGCCGCAGAACCTACATCGGGCGTCCTGTTGGCATTTCCACGATTTGTGGCCCCATCTGCAACATTTGAGGCACATGACTGGCGGCTCCACATACGGTGCCACCCTCCTGTACCCCGCTTCAGAGATGAAGACCCTCTCTGGCACTTCCCCTTTCACGAGGGCTACGAGCTGACTCCGCTCCTC
>NC_091587.1:18096641-18099141 GCF_042767895.1 Penaeus vannamei | reverse complement strand
GGAGCAGGAAGACGCGGATGGGAAAATGAATGGAACGGCCGGAGGAAGGGATGACCGCAATGGAGGTGAAAAATGGGGGAGGCGGAGAAGGAAGAAGAGATAGGACGAGCTAAGCGAAAGGGGAAGTAAGTAAAGAATATGAATAGTTAAAGATAGAAAGAAAGAGAGAGCAGAAGGAAGAAGAAAAAAATGTAGAAAAAAACAATGAAGCGAAGTAACTAGAGATAGAAAATGGGAAGCTAGACGAGAAAAATAGAGAAAAATAAAAAGACAAGGAACAAGTGAAAGACAAAGAGAATCAAGAGAAAAGTCGACACAGACAAAGAACAAAGCGAAAGAAGCAGAAACGAGAGGAAGGAAGGAAGAAGAGGGAAGCCCTTCCGTGACGCCGGCGACCTCGACAAAGGTCGCCTCCCACTACGTCCTGTGAATAATTTGTGTCCACCGAACCAGGCGCTGCGACCACCTCGACTTGGCGTGAGGCGAACCAGATGCTCTTTCCTGCGGGCGTGATGTCTTCGCCTGGTTCAGGGGCGCGCGTGGGGGGGGGGGGGGATGCGGGCCGCTTGTTTTTTGTTTTCGCTTTTCGTATTTGCTGGGTGAACCTCCGAATCTGAATTTCCGAATCTCTCTCTCTGACTCTCTTTCTTTATCTCCCACCCCCTCTCTCTTTCTTTATCTCTCTCTCACTCCCCTCTCTCTTTCCTCGCTCCTTCTCTTTCTCTCTCTCATCACTCTCCCTGTCTCTTCTTTCTCTCCCCTCACTTTTCTCTGTCAACCTCCTCTTTCTTCCCTCTCCCTCTCATCTCTCTCCTATCTTTATCCTTCTTTCTCTCATCCCTCCCTCTCTCTCTTCAACCTCCCCCTCTCAGTCTCTCTCTCTCTCTGTCTCTCTCTCTCTCTCTCTCTCTCTCTCTCTCTCTCTCTCTCTCTCTCTCTCTCTCTCTCTCTCTCTCTCTCTCACACACTCAATCCCTCCCCTCTCTCTTTCCCTCTCCAAAGGGAAGTCGCCGAAGTTAGAGCATCACTAACTCCCGAAAGGCCATTTTTCCACCTAGAGCTGCGACCAAAGTTTTAATTGACACCTCCGCACGTCGACATAAGCAACATTTACACAGCGTATGTCGAGGGGGCGCGCCCGGGGAAAGCGGAGAGGTGTGAGGAGGGCGCGTGGGCGTGAAGGTCAGAGGCGTGAGAAGGGGAATGGAGAGGGGTAGGAAGGGGAGGTGAGGAGGGAGGAGTGGGAGGGTTGCCAGTGTATGTATGACGTAAGAGAGGGTGGGAGGGTATGATATATAAATATATATATATATATATATATATATATATATATATATATATTTATATATTTATATATATATATATATATACATATTTATTTATTTATTTATTTATATCGGGGAGACAGGGTCTAGGTGGAACATTTTTTACGTTTTGCTCTAACACGATAAAATTTAGAAATTAAATAAGAAATATAAAATATGTTTTTATTACATGTATACACAAAATTAAAGAAGCATTTACAATCACATAGCTATTTAACACTTTGTATGTCAACAGTAACAATGTCCCGCAGGTGCGGGTCAAGTTGTTACGGGTAAATTGGTACACATATTAAAAAACAAAACAAAAATAATTCACACGTATTTTGGTAACTTTATCAGTGATAATATATTTTCAATTATATTATAATCATCTCAAACGAAACTTTTCTTATCAAAAGATAAACGAAATTATATTTCTTCAGAGTTTACGTGTACATTTTTGTACACGTAAACTCTAAAGAAATATAATTAGTCATCCAACTCTACCTTTCTCACACAGGCATGTCATGTACATTAGAACAATAAATTCGAGCTCCTTCTAAGCATGATAGAAACGGAGCAGACTGCGGATAGCGAGCATTGCAAAGTAGGCACTTCCAATTTTTTTTTTCTAACTTTCCTTTCTCAGTGTTTGTTTCTATCCATATTATCCCATCCTTTTATATTCATATATTTAACTTTAGTTTAATTTTGTTCTATCTTGATTTTCTTTTTTTTTCCTGGATTGCTAATTAGGATGCCAGAATACCGCTTCTCTTTGCAAGACCAAATGATATCACTTGTTGATTTCTACTAAAACTGCAGGTGAACAGTGTTTCTCGAGCTTCATGAAACGAAACCCAAGCCGCTCACTTCGCACACCTGAACCCACTAGTCCTGAGCAGGGAATAGTTTTAATGAGACAAACATTCTTTTTGAATACAAGTTTGATAGCAAAGATATATATAATTGCGATGAGACAAGAATAAACACAGTACAAAAGCCTAATCATATTGTAGCACAGAAGGGACCAAAGCAGGGTGGTGCTCTAACTTCAGTTGAAAGAGTAACTGAGCGTATTGCAGTCAACTCCAATGGCAACAACATTCCCCCAATGCTTGTGTTTCCAAGCCTACATTTCCGAGAACATTTAATTTCAAATGGAAGTCAAGGTTGCTGTGGATCAGCTAATCAGC
>NC_091587.1:18081641-18086641 GCF_042767895.1 Penaeus vannamei | reverse complement strand
TTACATTTGCCCCTTTCCTCCTTCATTTTATCTCTCTTTCCTTCCTTACTCATCCTCCCTTCTTTCCCCCTTTCTGCAATCCCTCTGCTTCCTCCTTTCTTTTATGTCTTCCTTCCATCTCTCCTTATCTATCTTTCTCTCTCTCCTTTCTCTTTTCTTACCATTCCCCTTCATATCCTTACTTTCCCCTCTCTTCCTTCATTCCTTTAATATTTCTCTTCTCCTTCCTTTGTTTTACATTTGCCTCTTTCCTCCTTCATTTTATCTCTCTTTTCCTTCCTTACTCATCCTCCCTTCTTTCCCCCTTTCTGCAATCCCTCTGCTCCCTTCTGTCTTTTATGTGTTCCTTCCATCTCTCCTTATCTATCTTTCTCTCTCTCCTTTCTCTTTTCTTACCATTTCCCTTCATATCCTTACTTTCCCCTCCCCCTTTTCTCTTTTCTTTCCTCCTTCCTTCCTTTTGTCTCCCTCTTTCCCCTTTCCTCCTTCCTTCCTTTTGTCTCCCTCTTTCCCCTTCCCTCCTTCCTTCCTATTGTCTCCCTCTTTCCCCTTTCCTCCTTCCTTCCTGTTGTCTCCCTCTTCCCCCTTTCCTCCTTCCTTCCTTTTGTCTCCCTCTTCCCCCTTTCCTCCTTCCTTCCTTTTGTCTCCCTCTTTCCCCTTCCTCCTTCCTTCCTTTTGTCTCCCTCTTTCCCCTTTCCTCCTTCCTTCCTTTTGTCTCCCTCTTTCCCTTTCCTCCTTCCTTCCTGTTGTCTCCCTCTTTCCCCTTTCCTCCTTCCTTCCTTTTGTCTCCCTCTTTCCCCTTTCCTCCTTCCTTCCTTTTGTCTCCCTCTTTTCCCTTTCCTCCTTCCTTCCTGTTGTCTCCCTCTTTCTCCTTTCCTCCGTCCTTCCTTTTGTCTCCCTCTTTCCCCTTTCCTCCTTCCTTCCTGTTGTCTCCCTCTTTCCCCTTTCCTCCTTCCTTCCTTTTGTCTCCCTCTTCCCCCTTTCCTCCTTCCTTCCTTTTGTCTCCCTCTTTCCTCTTTCCTCCTTCCTTCCTTTTGTCTCCCTCTTTCCCTTTCCTTCTTCCTTCCTTTTGTCTCCCTCTTTCCCCTTTCCTCCTTCCTTCCTTTTGTCTCCCTCTTTCCCCTTTCCTCCTTCCTTCCTTTTGTCTCCCTCTTTCCCCTTTCCTCCTTCCTTCCTTTTGTCTCCCTCTTTCCCCTTTCCTCCTTCCTTCCTTTTGTCTCCCTCTTTCCCCTTCCTCCTTCCTTCCTTTTGTCTCCCTCTTTCCCCTTCCTCCTTCCCACTTTCTCCCATCCCTCTTTCCCTCTCCTCTCCCCTTGCAAAAATCCCTTTACCAAGATAAGAGTTTGATCATTTTATTTTCCATTCCCTCTAATACTTCCCTTTCCTCACCCTTTTCTCTTTTCTTCCCTCCTTCCTTTCGTTTGTTTCTCCTCCTTCCTCCTTCCCGCTCACCCTTTTCAAAAATCCCTTTACTAAAATAAGCGTTTGATTATCTTGTTTTCTATACCCTCCAATCCTTGCTATCCCCTCCCCCTCTTCTCTTTTCTTTCCTCCTTCCCTCCCCCCTCCCCATTCCAAAAATCCTTTTACCAAAATAATAGTTCGATTATCTTGTTTTCCATTCCCTCCTATCCTTCCTATCCCCCCCCCCTCTTCTCTTTTCTTCCCCCTTCCCCCTGCCCTCCTCCCCCACCTCTTCCAAAAATCTCTTTACCAAAATAAGAGTTTGATTATCCGGTTTCCTTCTCCCGAGGCGCCGTTAAGTCGTCTGGGATTACAAAGGCTGGGAATGACGTGGTTTCAGCCCGGCGAGCATCATTAAGATACGAATACAGGGAGGTTTGAGGGCGTGTTTGTGTTTACATTTATTTCGTGTTTGTGTCTATACTCCTTGTTTGTTTGTGGATCTGCCTGTCCGTAGCTGTCTCTGTCTTTGTCGGAATCTCTGTCTGTAGCTGTTTCTGTTGGTTTGTCTGTCTGTATGCCTGTCTGTATATACCCCATTCTCTCTCTCTCTCTCTCTCTCTCTCTCTCTCTCTCTCTCTCTTCTCTCTCTCTCTCTCTCTCTCTCTCTCTCTCTCTCTTTCTCTCTCTCTCTCTCTCTCTCTCTCTCTCTCTCTCTCTCTCTCTCTCTCTCCTACTATTTTGCCTGTCACTGTTGCCTTTATATATTCACGTTTATTCCTGGATATCAGCGTTTGTCAATAATTTTTTATAACAGCAAAACTACTATTCTAGTGGATGCCAGTTATTGTTATTATTTCTTATGCAGTTATGATAGCTGCAAGAACTGGGAAAACAGAAAAAGGAAGGGAGAAGGTGAAAGAAGAAGAAGAAGAAGAAGAAGAAGACATGATAAGAGAAGAGGGAGAGATAAAAAAGAGAGGGAATGAGAGATGGAAGAAGAGGTCTAAGGAAAGAAGGGGAAGAGGGTAGTATAAAAGAATAAGCAAAAAGAGAGGAACTGCGAAGGAGATAGACAAATTAAGTGCATCGAATAATGGCCAAGAAAGAGACGAGCAGAGAGAAAGGGAGGGGGGGGGGAGGGGGGACGGATGAGAGCTTCCACGTCTCACAGACCTCCCAATTATTTCCTCGGTTTCTCCTCGTTTCCTTTTGGACATCATCTCAATCTCCTTTTTTTCTTCCTCTTCGCTTCTTCCTCGCAGCCTCCCATCCCACTCAGATCCACGCCAGCTTCCCTCTGAAGCTTATCTCTCCCGAATTCTCCAGGATGCTTGGTCCCGCCCTTTGCAATCTTATTTATAAATCCCCCAGGGGTGACTTGTATTCAAAGGCTGCATCATTGATCATACCCCCAGCCCTTGCCCCTTAACACCCACCACCACCGATCCATGGCAGCCCGCGCCGCCCCTGTGATACATCCCCCCATGCACTACTTCCCTCTCTCCCCACCTCCCACCCCACTCTGTAGACGTGATCTTGCCTTGCTTTTTTTCTTTCTTTCTCTCACTCTCTCTCTTTCTCTTTCTTTCTTTCTCTCTCTCTCTCTCTCTCTCTCTCTCTCTCTCTCTCTCTCTCTCTCTCTCTCTCTCTCTCTCTCTCTCTCTCTCTCTCTCTCTCTCTCTCACACACACACACTCTCTCTCTCTCTCGCTCTCGCAACAGCAATACTGACTTCAGGAATAATATCAGTGATAGGTGGTAATGATGATAACAATAATGATGATAGCGATATGAAAATAATGATACTCAAATTAATCATCATAAGTATCATTTTTGTTTCATTACCATTCCAATGATGATTTTCTTTTTCCATTCTGACTGATTGTTAGTCAATCTCGAAATCAGTTCTAAATCTTTCTCTCGCAAAACCTCCTTTGACTTGACTTGAATCTCCTGTGCTTGCTTGCTCTGCTCTTGCTTCTCGGCGGCCGGCCTTTGTTCCTGCAGCGCTCTTAGAAGTCAAATTCCTTTTTTCCTTTCCTCTGAAAATCAGTCTTTCCTCCAGTCCGTTTCATTTCCCTTCTGTCTTGCTCTTATTTCCAACTCGTCAGCCGTTCCCAAATGACTGTCTGAACCTTCCTGCGTACTCCTCTCCTTCTCCTCCTTTGCTGCTCCTATCTTTCAGTCAATCTTTCTTCCTTCCATCAGTTTCTTTTCTTCCTTAGCTTCCTTCTCAATATTTTAAGCATTATCCATCTCCCTCTCTCTCTCCCTATTCATCCTCTTTCCTCTTTCCCCCCCATCTTCTACATCTATCTCCCCATCCTCCCTTTTTCCTTTCTCCTCTTTCTTTTTCTTATCCTCAGCTTCAGCCTCCTCTTTCCACTCTTCTTCCTCCTTCTTTCTTGCATTATCTAACTTCTTTTCCTCTTCATCCCCCTTCCCTTTTTCACTTACCTTCTCTCTCCTTTTTTACTGCTACTATTACCACTACTGCTATTTCCTTTTCATTATCTTCCTCTTGCTCATCATCTTTAATTCTTTCCTCCAACTACTTGTTTTCCATCTCATCACCCTCTCTCCTCTCCTTATCCTCCTCCTCCCTATGTATCTCCCCTAGTTCCTCTTCCTCCTTCTTCTGTATTTACCAACACCTCCTCCTTTATCTCACCCTCCTCTTCCGCCTCGTTCTTCTTCTCACTCGTCCTCAACCTCGCCTCCCTCTTCCTCCTCTGCTTGAGATACCCCTCCCCCTCTTGGCTCACAGCGGACTTCCTGCGTCTTCTTTTAGAGCTCTGCTGCCCCAGCGCCTCCTCTTTCGACTTTTCCTGTTTCTCTTCTTCATCGCTCCTTCAGCCTCCTTCTTCCTAAGCATTTGGTAGGCGGCCGTCCTACGGTTTGCAATTTACATTGATGATAATGCTGATTAAATTGATTTTTGATGTTATTGTTATCACTATTAATATCTTTATTATCACCTTCATTATCATGGTCACTATTATTACCACCATAATCTTTCTCCTCCTCTTCCCCCTCTACCTTCTTCTTTCCATTCTTCTTCCTCTTCCTCCTCCTTCTCCTTCTTCCCCTTTTGTCTCTACTCTGTTTTGATTTCCCTGCTATTCTCCTTGTTGTTCCTTTATTTCCAGTTTCTTTTCTCTCAGTTCTTTGTATTCCTGTATGTTGGGGTTTCTTTGTTCAAGAATCTCATCTCTGTAATTTGTGTCATTGCTATCTGTAACACGATTGAAATGCAATAATACCATTTATTAAAGTCTATAAACTGGTTTCCTCACCATCGAGTGTAAAGAAGCATATCCGCAGCAATGCACGGCAATTAATACCTTTATGGTCACCGTCTTCAGGTTGCAGCCATTAACATCTACAATACCTTCCACAGTAGAAACTATTTCAGTCGATGAGCATATAATGGTATTGAAACTGAAGCTTACGTGTCTCTTAATAACGTATACGCTCCTACTGATGCTTATAAACTTAGTGTGAAAGATGTTTTAAGCTAAACTCGCATCTGTGATGGACACGTCCTCGGCGAGATATTCGTATTGTTCTGGGTGACTTTAATGCAGCATCTG
>NC_091587.1:18064141-18069141 GCF_042767895.1 Penaeus vannamei | reverse complement strand
GACACATACCGTTGTTGGCATTGTTCAAATATGAGAGGATTATTATCTTGTCATTTAAACACACACACACACACACACACACACACACACACACACACACACACGCATACTCACACACACACTCACACACACACACACACACACACACACACACACACACGCATACTCACACACACACTCACACACTCTCTCTCTCTCTCACACACACACACACACACACACGCACACACACACACACACACACACACACACACACACACACACAAACTTACACACAAACACATACACCCACTCACACGCACGTCTCCTTTGACAGGCTGCCTCATTGTCGTCCCCTTCTGCTCCGTTTCTATACAAGACGTTAGCCATTGTACCTTGTATCTCATGGCAAAATTTGGCTCTAAACTTATAATTTTCTTTCATAACTTTTTCCCTTGAAGAATTCACCTGACCTTCTCAAGGGACGTCTGGCTTGCTTTCTAGATGTCCGGTGTGTTTTCTGCTTTTGGTTTTCGTTTTATTAATATGTATTTTGGACACGTGGGAATCTTTTGATGTGTAGATTCATCTTCAGGTGGGAATAACATGTCCGCCTTTCATATATTAATCTCTCTCTCTTCCCTCCCCCCTTTCTCTCTCTCTCTCTCTCTCTTTCTCTCCCTCCCTACCTCCCTCCCTCTCTCTCTCTCTATTTCTCGCCCTTCACTCCCTCTCTCTCTTTCTCCCCCCTTCCCCCCCCCCTCTCCCTCTCTCTCTCTCTCTCTCTCTCTCTCTCTCAGTCGTGGTGTATCTCTCGTAGGGCTAGGACGTGTTTACAGTACTGTCCATAGACGTGAGGTCCCCGAATCCTGTGTTTACCCGCCCCTATCTGACCTTGGACAGGGAGCGGGTCACCTCCTACCAAGGTATCAGCATGGCTAGTGTTGCTAGTGGAAGTGGAACCCATAAGAGGGTAAGAAGTGATGGAAGCGTAGACATGAGTGACGAGAATGGATGCGAGCGGGAGAAGAGGAAGAAGAACGACGGAAACGAAACAGCAGCCCAGAATGTTGCCGGTGTGAACGGCAGGAAAAGACTGCTATTTCCACAGGACTGTGCCTTGAGTTTCTTAGAAAAATTAAGGTGGGCCATGCAACTGGGCCGGGACCACGCTGATTTCGAGCCAGTGATGAAGGAAGGAAAGGGAAGGCCGTATCTCACGGTGCGGGCAGGCCAGGCGGTGCAGACGCTGACGACTCAGGGATACAAGGGGACAGTGATGACTGTCCCAAAGGCTGGGGAAAAGTTCACCAAGGTGATAATTTTCCGATATCCCACGATATTAGACCCGGACTTCCTGCTGGCCGACGATAGATTTGTGTGGGTAAGGCGGCACACGTCCAGGGGCGAGGAGCGGAGTCAGCTCGTTGCCCTTGTGAAGGGGGAAGTGCCAGAGAAGGTATTCATCTCTGGAGCGGGGTACAGGAGGGTGGCACCGTATGTGGAGCCGCCAGTCATGTGCCTCAAGTGCTGCAGGTGGGGACACAAGTCGTGGGCCTGTCAACAGGATGCTCGATGCAGGTTCTGTGGCAGGACACATGACTCAAGAGTCTGCCGGGCCAAGATTGAAAAGGGGGAAAGGGTTATGCCTTGCTGCTGCAACTGCGGAGGGCGCCACAATGCCGGGTCTCCTGCATGCAGGGTGAGGCCACAAATCAAGATTGCTTCGGTGGTCCCCAAGGAAGGAGAAAATGGAAAAAGGCCGGTCACCACGCGGCCAGAGGTGCCGAGGGAGGAGACAGCTGTTGTCCCTAATGCCTGGGTGCAGGGCCCACCGCGGGTGGTGCCGTCGCCAATGGCTTGTGATGACGGGCAGGACGGACAGGTGCAGGAAGCGAAGGAAGTGCCGCGCAGTAGTGGTGCGGATTTTTCTAAGGAAATATCCGTAATTACCAGGATGTTCCAGACGCTGATGCAGAGAATGGACGCTATCGAAATGAAACTGGCCCAGGTTCCCAGCGAAGAAACGAAAAAACAGAAAGAGAGGGATGAGGCATCGAAAGAAACTCCGACTAAAGACACAGAAACGAAACAAACATGTATTTCTGCAAAGGAGCAGGACCCAGAAAGTGAGATAATTATTAAAGGGAAGGAAAGAAAAATAACAAGTGTGGAGTGCAACGATCACGAAAAAGAAAAACTCTTGGATCGATGGGAAATTGAACAAAACTTGGCAAAGCTTAATGATATGCTGGAAGAATGGAAAGGCAAGGTAATGCATAGTGTTGTCTTATAGCATTATTGTCTAGACTTCAGACAGCGGATTTCACAAAATATGTACAACAAAGAACAGGTGACCTGACCGGGGATGACCTGAGTGCCTGTCCTTCGCAAATAACAGCTGCACACACGGGTCGCCTACGGTACCTCACAGCTCATCAGTGAATGTGTGCACGAACTTTCTCTTTTATAGACCGTGACTCTCAATATTTTTGTTTTTGTATTTTATGTTATTATCTGGTAATACACCTAATTTTTGTATGAGAACTGTGAGCCCACATTGGGACTTATCAAGATAAGGGTGAGGATAACATACGTTACCACATCCTTTTGAGATGTAACCTTTTGTCTCAATAAACTTGTCAAAGTCAAAGTCAAAGTCTCTCTCTCTCTCTCTCTCTCTCTCTCTCTCTCTCTCTCTCTCTCTCTCTCTCTCTCTCTCTCTCTCTCTCTCTCTCTCTCTCTCTCTCTCTCTCCTCCCAAAATAACCAAGCTACTTAAGATTAACGTCAGCATTCGCACATAATTTCCCGAAAATGAAATAACTTTTCGAATTCATTACGTGATTCCTCTCTCGCCCTTTCTATTGGGAGTCAATTCGAACAAAATCGTCTGTAAAAGATTGACAGAGTGCCTCCTTTTGCGCCACCTCTTTCGACCTCCGCCCCTCCCCCCCCGACCCCCCACCGACCGATCCCCAGGCTCCCTCTGCCCATTTCGAGTGCCATTGAAACCCATATCCTCTCCTGTTCCTCCTTCTATTTTTCCGAATCCATTTTCGGGCCGTTCGAACCGCTCCTTCTCCTCCCATACATATATATTGAATATCTGCAGTTTGGGGAACCGAACACCCCTTGGCTCGGTTTCCCTTTGGTTTTAACCCATCGAGCCAATGGTCTTTGAACTGCCTTGTCTTTGTTATGATTTTTTTAAATCTCACTTTTCTGCTTTGTTGTTGTTGTTGCTGTAGTTGTTCTTGCTTTTTGTTTTTCTATTTCCGTCTCTCTCTCTGTAGATATACATACATACATACATATATATATATATATATATATATATATATATATATATATATATATATATATATATATATGTGTGTGTGTGTGTGTGTGTGTGTGTGTGTGTGTGTGTGTGTGTGTGTGTGTGTGTGTGTATATATATATATATATATATATATATATATATATATATATATATATATATATATATATATATATATATATATATATATATATATATATATATTCTCTCTCTCTCTCTCTATGTGCGTGTGCGGCGTGTGTCGGTCTCTCTGCCTGTCTCTCTTCCCTCTCCTCCCACCCCGCCGCCTCGCGTCAGGACTTTCCACACACATTTCCCAACTTCGGGCTTCGCGTCCATATCCATGCTGCCATCTCTCTTCGGGAAGTCTTGGCTCTTTTCTTGGTGTATCTTGTGACGTCGTGGTGATTGAGGGGAAGGATCTTGGCTGCCCGGTTTTTAGGTCCGTCTTTTTCCTCCTTGCTCTGCCCTTTTGCCGTCTTTTCCTCTGTTTTTGGCGTGTGGGTGAGCGTGTCTCATTTTTGCTTTTATGGTCGGTCGGTCTTTCTCTCTCTCTCTCTCTCTCTCTCTCTCTCTCTCTCTCTCTCTCTCTCTCTCTCTCTCTCTCTCTCTCTCTCTCTCTTTCTCTCTCTCTCTCTCCCACTCTCCCTCTCTCTCGCTCTCCCTCCCACCTTCTCTCCCTCTCTCTGTCTCTCTCTCTATCCCTTTTATTCTCGCAATTGCTCTCGTTCTCTCTTCTTTTGGGTTTTCCTCTTTTGTCTTCTCCCTCCCTTCCGATCCCGCTCTTTTTTTTTCAAGAAGCAAAATCGACATGCATAAAGGACTACGAATTCAGGGAATAAAAATCGGGTTCACTGAATGACAACCGTCTCCCTGTCGGCCATATTGGATGGTTGCCGCTTCTGGCTTGCTTGAAAACGACATGGCTTGAAGTCAAAGTTCGCGAAAATGCGCCCCTTTCATGCGAATTGTCAACTAAGGATGTTTATTCCAGAGCTATGAGAAGACAAAAATCCAGTATGTTGAAGTTAAAAGCGGGAAGTTGTTTTAAAAATGAAAGAATAGAATAGTTTTCATGTGATTTTTCTTTTCATTTTCTTCAAATTATATCGTCTTATTTTCGAACCTGTATTGCTAACGGGTGCTTCAGTTAGAGTAGTTTATCTCGTCTTTGGCGAGTTTATCAATATTGAATAAAGAAATGAGAATAAGAATGAAAATATCAAGTCTAATCTCAACTATCATTTTCCTTTCTTGACACGATGTATCTCAGCCTCAAATCAGAATGTTGAAATATGCGTAAAACGTGTTGTGCTGTTATTGTTCTTTTCACGGTTACAACGATAGAGGAATCCGTGCTATTTTAGCGGATTTATCCTCAGACTACCTATAAGATTACTTTTCTCTAAATACCATTATTTAGAGAAATAAAGACGTAACCTGATATCGATTTTCTTTTTCTCTGTGAGTATTTTTGGTTTGTTAATAAAAAGAAAATCGACAAGTCTCCTTTTTTATTTATTCATTTTTTTTACAGATATCAACATAATTCAGTTTGATCATTTAAATTTACCTCCCCGAAAATGAGAGTAGTTGAGAAAGAGAACAATAGAAAAGGAAATTGGAAAAAAAAACACATTCGAAGAATGTAAGAAAGAAATAAAACTAAATATAATGTGCAAACTTAAATAGTTGAACAT
>NC_091587.1:18050057-18052557 GCF_042767895.1 Penaeus vannamei | reverse complement strand
ATTACAATTTATTTTTATAGTTATCTTTGTTATAATCATCATTATTTCCGTTAATATTTTCATCATCACATTAGTATCATTATCATTATTATCATTGTTATTATTATTTCCATCATTGTTATCATTCTTATTGTTATTATTATGATCATCATTATCATCATTATTAACAATATTATTATTAACATTATTTCAACTACTGTTACTATTATCATTATTACTACTATATTTTATTATGATGATGACGATGAAGATCATCATTATCATCACCATTGCTATCACGATTATGGCGATCAATAGTAGTAGCAGTAGTAGTAGGATCATCATTGCATTATTATTAATATTTTTATTATTGTTGTGATGATGATGATGATTATCATTGTCATTATTATAATAATCATTGTCATCATTATCATTTTCATAATGATGATAGTGATGATAATAATGATAATAATGATAATAATAGTGATAATGATAATGATAATGATAAAAATATTAATAATAACAATAATACTAATAAGAATGATAATAATAATGATAACAATAATAATAATAATGATAATAATAATAATAATAATAAAAATAATGATAATGATATCATTGTTGTTGGTTTTATTATCGTTATTGTTATCATTATTATAATCATTATTCTATTATTATCACTATTATTACTGTTATTGTCATTACTATTAATATTATCATTTTTATCATCATTGTTATTAATTGTGTAATTTACAAAGTTTTTATTATTATAGTTGTTTTTGTTGTCGTTACAAATGATAGTAACATCATTATTTTGTGGCCAATGTTATCATTATCAATATCCCTTTCTTTAGAATTAACATTTTTATTGTTTTTATTATTGCAATAGCATTATCATCATTATTACTGTGACTCATGTTGTTATCATTATCGAAAGTAATGAAGATGATTACTAATTAACTAATGATCATTATCATTCTTATCATCATTGTTATTCAAATACTTGTATCATTATGACAAAGCTCTTGTTTTTTTTTATTTGCTATTAATTATCTTTGCAAACATCGTTATCACTTGCAGTCATTATCAGATGCTGATTTCTTTTTCTATCGCTTGACCTTAGTGTCCCAATTTTCTTAAAGTCAGTCTCCCCTTGTGTGTGATCGGCGGAAAAGAAAATGGAAGCGGGTCGGACAGACTGAGTGACGAATGCCGAGTCGTAAATTTTTCGTTAAAACTTTCTCTTCGTCTGATAATTTTCTCTGCTTTAGAGTGTTCCAGAAGAAATAGAAAGACCTTGGGCTGAAGTTTGTATCTTTGCCTTTGGCCGAGACGATGGACTCATAGACTGGAAGAGAAAAGGAGAGAAATCCTGTATTGGTGGTTACATCTACATGTATAGTTAAGTGTGCGCGTGTGACACACACACACACACATACACACACACACACACACACACACACACACACACACACACACACACACACACACACACACACACACACACACACACACACACACACACACACACACACACACACACGCACACACACATTCACAAACACACAGACATAGTCACACATACACACGCACATTCTCTCTCACACACACATACACACACACACATTCACAAACACACAGACATAGTCACACACATACACACATTCTCTCTCTCTCTCTCTCTCTCTCTCTCTCTCTCTCTCTCTCTCTCTCTCTCTCTCTCTCTCTCTCTCTCTCTCTCTCTCTCTCTCTCTCTCACACACACACACACACACACACACATTCACAAACACACACAGACATAGTTACACACATACACAGGCATACACATCTACACACACACACACACACACACAGATGCATACAGTCACACAGAGTATAAATGCATTCTCTCTCTCTCTCTCTCTCTCTCTCTCTCTCTCTCTCTCTCTCTCTCTCTCTCCCCCTACTCTCTCTCTCTGTGTCTCTCCTCTCTCTCTCTCTCTCTCTCTCTCTCTCTCTCTCTCTGTCTCTCTCTCTCTCTCTCTCTCTCTCTCTCTCTCTCTCTCTCTCTCTCCCCAGTTCCGTACCAACCATCATAGAGAGGACGTGACTTTTTCCCCTAGACCTAGACCTCAGTCTGCACAAATCACCCAGACAATGGGGCCCAAATCTAGCATCTTTTGGATTTCAAGTGAACGAGTGCATGTTCATGAAATATCTAGAAGATCCAAAGCCATTTACAGTGTAAGTGGAAAAAAACATTAATGAATTCAAACCAGATATATGTGTAGTTGTTGTGAGGTGTAGAATTCAGTGTGGTCTCTACGAAGTAACTGCACCAAGTAACAGGGTGAGGGCCTGTTTGCGTGTGACATTTTTCGGTGCCGAATGATCTGACCTCAGAACACCTGCGTATACAATGGTTACCTCCAAGTTGGGTTTCTGTGTGGACGGAGATGGACATCTCGGCAAGTGATACGAATACTGAGAACGAACGAACAAAGAAAAAAGCAAAAAGACAATTGAGTAATGAGTCTGT
>NC_091587.1:18042557-18045057 GCF_042767895.1 Penaeus vannamei | reverse complement strand
GTAATTGCTGCGAGGCATTTTGATATGCGGCGACAAAATCCCTCATTAGTATTGTAATGGAAAGCATTGCCTCTTGATTGACCCCGCGCCCCGCCCGCTCCTTCTCCTCTTGCATCTCCTCCTCCTCAACTTTCTTCTTCTCCTCCTCCTTCACTTTATCCTCCTCCTCCACTTTCGCCTTCTCGTCCACTTTCTCCTCTTCCCCGATGTTCTCTTCCTCTCGTCTTCTTCATTCCCCCTTCTATCCTCTCCTTTCATCCTACTTATTCTCTCTCCTTTTTTTTCTTATTTCCCTTCTGTGCTATTCCTTTGCTTTGTTCTTCTCTTTTCCATTTTCCTCTTACTACTCCTACGTGTGTTTCTCTCTCTCCTCTTCTTCTTACTCAAGCTCTCCTCCTCTTCCCTTCCCCTTCAATTTTCTCCTCCCTCCGCCCTCCCACCTCCCTCTTCCCCTCTCCCTTTTTATTTCTCCCTTCCTCCCCCAATCCCTCTTCCCCTTTTCCCTTCCCATTCAATTTCTCCCCCTCTTCCCATCTCCCCTTCTTTTTCTTCCCCTCTCTCCCGTCTCCTTCCTTCTGCCCTTTCCCTTCTATTTCTACCCCTCTCTCCCGTCCCCCTCCTTCCCTTCTTCTCACCCTCAACCACCTCTCATTATCTTCTCACCCCCACCCCCCAACCCGGCCCCCACCGTTTGCACAACCCTTTAGGCAAATGTTGTAATATGCAAATTACTACAACACTGCGAGTGTTGACGGACTGTGCTTGCCATATTACCATAACTGGCTTTTGATGGTGGTCGGTAAAACATGATTTAAAGGTCGTATTTCTGCTATTAAGTCAGCATTATCAAGGTTGTAAATTGGTGTCGCGTATGACGGCAAGCAGCGTTGCCAAGGGCCTATATGGTTTTTCTCTGGCGTTGTCATGACAAATGTCTTTCTTTCTCTCTCTCTCTCTCTCTCTCCGCCCCCCTCTCTCTAGGTCTGTCCTGCCTCTCTTTCGCTTTCACTCTCTTCCCTCCTTTCTTTTCATCTTTCTCTCTTCCCCTTTATAACCTCTGTCTGTGAATTTTAGTCATCAATTTATGGAACACAAAACGAGAAAAGGAAAGAAAGAAACTAGGAGGTGAAGGCGGCGCCGAAGAAGGAGAGAGAATGATCCGACCAAGAGGAAGAAGTTCGCCCCCCTCCCCCTGCCAGGCCCAAGAAGCCACAAACAAAAACCCGCCAGTTATTGAGATGCTGTAGGTAGGCGGGAAGGGGGGGGGGATCGGGGCAGGGCAGTAGGGAGATTGGCAGGGGGGGAGGGGGCGTAGGTAGGTAGAACGGTCTGGCCCAATCGTCTTCCGAAGCGGGCCATCTGCCAGCTCATATCCCCCCGCCTCCCCTCCCCGTACACCACCAAGCCCAGCGACCATTTGGTGCAGCGTCATGCTTAGTCAGCATTTTCCCCCATTCATAGGAGAGACTGGAACTCAATATTGCAAGATGCGTTTTTATGACTTCGAAAGTCATAAAACAATATGTCGATATTTGGCTCGATCCCCGGCCTCCCCACCTCCCGATCTCGTTGCTTGTTTGCATTTCTTTTTTTTCTCTCTCTCTAACTGTTTTTATTGGTGTGCAACATTTAATAACTGGGATCTCTGGTAATGGATACATCAATGGAGAATGAAGTAGTCAAATGATAATCAAGCAACAGTGCAATGGCTTTCGTGTCGTTTGGACAAAATTAAAAGGGAACGGAAAGGAAGGAGGGCTCAGTATTTACCTGTGCTGCAGCGTGCACTCTGCAGCCTTGCAGAACATGATTGCTGATCTCAGGCGGTTGATATGAGATGCATTAAATCGTGCGATGATGTTTGTTTTTACAGCATTTTATTTAGCTTTATTCATTCGATTATTAGAAGCGTGAGCTGTTTTTTACAATTTGGCCACTTTGGACGAGATCGGAATGTCATGTAATATGATAAATGCTTACTGGAAGATCTGATAAATGCTCGCCTAGCGACACACTCCTGAATAACAGCTTTTTGGGACTCGAAAGAAACTGCTTCATGATCAACATTTATCTGCTTCATGCCGGAGAAATATTTCACTGAATGACTGAAACATATCGCTGGCACTGCTTGCTCTCCATACACTCAAACCCGGCGATGGAATATTACGAATTCTGTGACTGCATGTACAATTTCGCTTGCGGTATTGATCGAATGCGGTTTCGAAGTTCGTCTCTGGCTGGTTCGTCTGTGCAGGGATTCGGACATGCACGAACGTACACGTCTCTCTCTCTCTCTCTCTCTCTCTCTCTCTCTCTCTCTCTCTCTCTCTCTCTCTCTCTCTCTCTCTCTCTCTCTCTCTCTCTCTCTCTCTCTCTCTCTCTCTCTCTCTCTCTCTCTCTCTCTCTCAGGCTGACACCCACGCACTCTCTCTCTCTCCTACTTCCCCCTCCTCCCACTTCTACTCTTTCCCCCATCTTTCCTTTTTCTCCGCTCCCTCTC
>NC_091587.1:18027557-18035057 GCF_042767895.1 Penaeus vannamei | reverse complement strand
CCTCTTCTTCTATACTAACTCTTCTACTATTTTTTCCTTATTTCTTCGTTCTTCCCTTTCTTTGTCTATCGTCGGCGGCGTTTCTTTTCGTAACTTAAAAAAAGGAAAATTACTACCATTATCATTGTTACTATTATAATTTTTATTATCTTCTTTATTGTTGTTGTTGCTGTTATTATCATTATTATTATTATTATTATTATTATTATTATTATTATTATTATTATTATTATTATTATTATTATTATTATTATCATTATTATTATTATTATTATTATTATTATCATTATTATTATTATCATTATTATTATTATCATTATTATTATTATCATTATTATTATTATTATTATTATCATTATTATTATCATTATTATCATTATTAGTATTATTATGGTTATCATTATATATAATACCTCCGCCAAGGAGGTTATATTTTTGGTTAGTTGGTTAGCAGGTAACTCAAAATTTAGTCAACGGATTTTCATGTAGATTGCGTCAAATGCGTGTCTTATCTTAACGCAGGTGCCGTCAAATTTTGCTGATGATTCGGAACATGATCTGGATCCAGGATTTTTTTTGTTTGTTTGTTCGTTGTTAGTTGGTTATCAGGATATCTCAAAAAGTGGTGATGAATTCTGCGCAGGATAACTCAAAAAGTAAAGGACATATTTTTATGAAATTTCTATCAGCGGTGTGTCTTAGCCCAACTTAGAGGCCATCAAATTTTGGTGATGATTTGGATCCTTTTCCAGGTCCAGGTTAAAAAAAAGAGGATTCTTAAGCATTGCGAGGTAGAAAATCACGGACGTCACCAGTCCAATTGAGAAAGAAGTGAATTCAATGTAATTCTTCACGTGTGTATATTTTCATTGCGTCAGTGACCCGATTGCCTTGGCTGAGGCATGCGCTCTCAGAGTGTTTCTAGTTATTATTGTTACTATCCTTATTAGCATTATTATCATTAGTTTTATAATGGTGAGGTGTGAGATACCTTGAGGTTCTGAAACAGATCACTTTCTGGAAAGCTTATGGTGTATGAAAAAGGGAGGGAAAGGGGAGGGGGCAGTAAGTAGGGAGAGAAAAGGGAGAGGGGGAGGGAGAAATAGAGGGAGAGGGGAGGAAGAAACAGAGGCGGAGGGACAGGGAGGGGAGGGGTAGAGGGGAAGGGGAGAGGAAGAGGAAAGGGGAGGGAGAAATAGAGGGAGAGGGGAAGAAGAGAGATAGGCAGAGGGACAAGGAGGGGAGGGGAAGGGGAGAGGAAGGGGAAAGAGGAGGGAAGAGAGAGAGACACAGAGGGACAGTGGGAGGGGAGGGAGAGAGGGAAGGGGAGAGAGGAAGAGGAAAGGGGGAGGAAGAGAGAGAGAGAGAGAGAGAGAGAGAGAGAGAGAGAGAGAGAGAGAGAGAGAGAGAGAGAGAGAGAGAGAGAGAGAGAGAGAGAGAGAGAGAGGAGAGAGAGAGAGAGAGAGAGAGAGAGAGAGAGAGGAGAGAGAGAGAGAGAGAGAGAGAGAGAGAGAGAGAGAGAGAGAGAGAGGGGGGGGAGGGAGAGGGAGAGGGAGAGGGAGAGGGAGAGAGAGAGAGAGAGAGAGAGAGAGAGAGAGAGAGAGAGAGAGAGAGAGAGAGAGAGAGAGAGAGAGAGAGAGAGGAGAGAGGGGGGGAAGGGGGAGAGGGAGAGGGAGGAGGGAGAGGGAGAGAGAGAGAGAGAGAGAGAGAGAGAGAGAGAGAGAGAGAGAGAGAGAGAGAGAGAGAGAGAGAGAGAGAGAGAGAGAGAGAGGGGGGGGGGGGCAAAGATTGCAATGATCTGCGTGCATAAATGTTTTGTGTAAAAAGCGAAGAAAAAGCGTTTGTCTGCCAAGGCAACATAGCAACTACAACATCAAAAAGAAAGAACGAATCACATTGATAAGAACTATAAAAAAGACAGCCAACATTAAGACAAATGAAACATTTCTCAGAAAACGGGAAAATATCAAAGTCCGGTTCAAAGCAAATTCGAAACGAATCCAAAATCAAATTCAAAACCAGATTAAGATGGCATCGAAGCAAACGTCGTGATCAGATTGAACGCAACCAAAACCAGGGTCAGATTCCAGGCGGGGGCGGAATCGAAAGACCTTCAGATTCAAATTCTAAACAGAAAGCCAAAGCGTAGTCGAAACAAATTCAAAATCAGATTCAAACCAAATTCGATATGAAATTTCAAAAAAGTGTACAGAGCGAGGCATGAAAAACGTACCCTGGCGCCTTTATTTGGCATTTATTTGGACATCCCTGGCTCGGGAGGGGGCAGGGGGAGGGGGAGGGGATCATTACAAAAGTCCTTTCCCTCGAAGGAAGCAATCAGTGGGAAGTGATATGTTGCAAGAAGCATTGCAAATTCAATTCCTTTTATTAGTATTTTACTTTACTTTATTTCATCTGAAGTTGCGGTCTCAGCGGTTTGTATCGTCTTTTTTATTAATCTATGTTTGTTTTACTTATATATCTATTTATTATTATCCATTTTTGTGTGGGGTGATGGAGTGTAGAGGTTGGGCGAAGAGAAGAAGGAATGGAAATGAATAATATTGGGGTGAATCTGCCGAAAAAGAGCAATTGGTTATTGAAATTTGTTAAGGCAGAAGGAGACGCAGATGGTTAGTAACTGAGAAAATTGAAAAGGAGAACAGAAATTAAAACACGAAATGAAAGTGCAATAAAATGGAAGATCAGAGACGAGGGCAGGGGGGAGATGATGATAATAAAGACATAAAAGGAAACTAGACGATAAATCTATTTACCAAATAAACGCATGTTCTGCCTTAAACAATAGAAAAACAAACAAACTCATTTACTTATCCCTCGTCGTAATGAAGAAGACGCTCACCGATTTACTGAACCTTCCTCTTAATGAGAAAAGATTCCACCCGATTTACTCACCCTTCCTCTTACTGAGAAAAGATCCCACCCCATCCCCCCACCCCCGCCCCTCGCGACGAAAGACGAAGCCTCGTCGGTCAGACCCGCGTGAGTCAAGTAAAACTCACCGCGCACGTCTGCCAACAGGTGAGAGAGGCCAAAGCTGCCTCCGTGATGAACGTTGTCAGGGATTAATGCCCTTAACCCTTTAATTCAAATGGGAGTTGGCAATTATAGATACCCTTATTCCCGTCGATGATGAATGCTGCACTATATGAATGTTCATAACATTGTAAAATTGGGTTCTGGTCGATGCGCCATTCGGGGCCCGATGGCGGTTCGAGATTAGGGTATGGTGAGAGGAGGGGGGTGTAGAAGGGTGAGGAGGGAGGAAGTGAGGGAGGGAGGGAGGGAGGGAGGGAGGGAGGGAGGGAGGGGAGGGAGGGAGGAGGGAGGGAGGAGGGAGAGAGAAGAGAGAGAGAGTCAAAGTCAGAGAGAGAGAGAGAGAGAGAGAGAGAGAGAGAGAGAGAGAGAGAGAGAGAGAGAGAGAGAGATGTTTAGTTTAATCATTTGTTACAAAGGATATTTCATTTCCTGTGACATAATGTCTGTTATTTACTTCTAAAGCACCTCATCTGTGCAAGGAATGGCCGGGGTTACCATTCCCTGGCAGAGCGCGGGATCGAACGCAGGTCAGCAAGACTGCAAGGCAAGAACTCTACCGTTGCACGACACAGCACAGAGACAGATAGGCAGACACAAAATGGCAACTACAACTACACGCCAGCACACACACACACACACACACACACACACACACACACACACACACACACACACACACACACACACACACACACACACACACACACACACACACACACACACACGGACACACACATGGACACACACACACACACACACACACACACACACACACACACACACACACACACACACACACACACACACACACACACACACACATACACACACACACACACACACACACACTGAGAGAGAGAGAGAGAGAGAGAGAGAGCGAGAGAGAGAGAGAGAGTGAGAGAGAGAGAGAGAGAGAGAGAGAGAGAGAGAGAGAGAGAGAGAGAGAGAGAGAGAGAGAGAGAGAGAGAGAGAGAGCGAGAGAGAGAGAGCGAGAGAGAGAGAGAGAGAGAGAGAGAGAGAGAGAGAGAGAGAGAGAGAGAGAGAGAGAGAGAGAGAGAGAGAATCAGTCACACAGACAGACAGATAGACAAGTAGGCGACAGCGAGACTCTGACAGAGCGACCAACAGGCAAACGAGGGAGATAATGCTGATAAACAAGAACTTTTAAAAAAGCTCAAATTTCATTAAGCGTTTTTGATGTTTTTTTCTGACAATGATGATGATAAATCCACTTTTCATTTCTGCTGGCGGATGGCGGGATGAATTTCTTTGTATATTTCGTTTAATTTCAAACCGTTGTTGCTGTTTTATTTCGCTCATAAACATTAAAGGCGCACCTCCCACGCCTGCATGTGTCACGTAAATGTTGTTTTCTCAACCAACGAAAAGATGAAGAAAGAAAAAATAACTAAGATGACAAAAAATTCGGTATTGCATGAGGCGGAAACAGTTTCACCCCCCCCCCCCCCCCGATCAAAGGCGGCCATGGAAAAGATTGGAAAAACTCCTTGACAGCCAGACGCACATTCTGGCATGGCAGCGAGGGGCAAGTGCCAATCACGGATCAACCAGGAACGTAGCACAGTGCCTCGCGCCCTCTGTGTCCCCGTTCCCTCTTCCCTTTCTTTGCTTCTTCCCTTCCTGCCCTCAGTATGCCTTTTGCCCTTCCCTCTTACCTTCTGTGTCCCTGTTCCCTGTTCCCTCTCTCTCCTTCTCCGCTTCTTGCCCCTTAGTATTCCTGCTTCCCTCCCCTCTCGCGTTCTGCCTCCCGCTTCTCTCTTTCTCTCTCCCTACTCCTCCCTACCCCTCCTCTGCCTTCCTCTTTCCCTCTTCCTGTAGGATGTTACAGCGAATGAGTATTGTTTAGGGGGTGATCGCATCACAGCAGGTGAGTGACGTCACACTAGATGAAGCCATCAAAGGGGAGTGATGACGTCATAAGAGTGAGTCCTACGGAATGCAGAATTAAAGAAGAGCGTAAGGTGACGGGCTTTAACCCTTTCACCATAGCGTCCTCTGTAGTAGATAAGTCTTGCCACCCCCCCCCCCGGAACCCCCCGCACGCACATCTTAGAGAATTCCAAATGTAATTAGAGAAATTCCCCCGTCCCCCCACCCCCCCCTACATAAGCACTTGCGTAGAGTAAAAGAGAAGGAGAGGTAAGGGAAAATGAAGGAATGGGAGGGAGGAAGGGAAAGAAGGGTGTAGGAAATGGAAAGGGGGAGAGGATGAGGAAGGGGAAGGGGAGCAGGCGAGGGGATGAGGAGAGGAAGGGATTGGGTGAGGGAAGGAGGCTGTTACGTTACACCTTGGAGATGAATATTTGACTGGTAGCGTCAGAATCAGTTCGCAAGACGGCAAAGGGTTGCTCTCTGTTTGTTCTTTCCTTTACTCTCTCGCCTGTTCCTGCTCATACCCCTTTTACTTCACTCTGCCTCTGTCTGTCTGCCTGCGTCTCCCTTCCTCCCTCTTTCTTTTTCTCCCTCCTTCCCTCGTCCTAATACTCTCTCTCTTTTTATCCCTCCCTCCCCCTTTCTCGCCCATTCTCTCCCTCCTTCCTCCCTCCCTCTCTCCTTTCTTCTTCCCTCTCTCCCTCTCTCCCTCCCTCCCTTCCTCCCTTCTTTCCTCCTTCCCTCCCTCTCTCCCTTCTTCCCTCACTCTCTCCCTCCCTCCCTTCATTCTCCCCTCTTTCCCCTCCCTTCTTGCAACCTTCGCCCTTCCCTTAATCCCTCTCTCTTTCCCTCCCTTCTTACCTTCATCCCTCCCTCCCTTCTTCCCTCTTTCCCTCCCTCCTTTCTTCCCTCTTTCCCTCCCTCCCTTCTCTCCTTCTTCCCTCCCTCCCTCCCTTCTTCTCTTCTTCCCTCCCTTCCTCTTTCTCTCCGCGGGCTTCAGTCTGGGATTGCGCACGGTATGGAAGCATGGATCAGCCAGCAGCCCAGTTAAGCACCAACTAATTCACTTAGATAATCTTGTTTTCGATCAGTTATGTTCTGTCCGCCATTCCATTCATTATTCAATTAAACCATCGATCAGTCCGGCCGCTCATTCTTTCAACCTACGATTTATCCATCTATCCATGTAACTACCTATATATTTTCCTGTTTATGTATCTGTGTATCTCTATCTAAGAATTGACATGTCTGTGTATATGTAAGTGTGTGTAGCTTTGTACGTATGTACGAATATATGATGGATATATGTATTCATTTATTTACTGTTGTATGTAGGCAAGCAAGTATTTATGTATGCAAGCATGTGTGTGTGTGTGATTTTCAGTCTATCCGTACATCCACAGACTCACCCCGCACCCACCTACACATCCACTCATCCACCCTCGTCCCTTTTAAACACGGTTTTACATTTTCTTATCCTTCCTCGAAGCACGCTTTCCTTACCCAACCCCCACCCCCTCTCCAACCCCTCCTTGCTTGCTGCGGTCAGGCGCCGGCAGCGGAGACTCATTTATCTTTGATAGACTGTTATCATAAACCTTTCCTCCTCGTAAGTTCACCATTAGCCAAGACACGCCCGGAGTCTGGATCTTTCAAATATTTCATGTATCTATATACTCTTTGGGAGAATGGAAAGAGGAGGAGGATAGGGAGAGGGGGGAGAGCAGGAGGGATAGAGGGTAAAGAAAAGGAAGAGGGATAGGGATAGGACAGAAAGGAGAGAAAGGAAAAGTAGTAAAGAAGGGGGAGAGAAGGATGAGGAGAGGGAAAGGGTGGGAACAAGGCAAGGGGAAGAACGAGAGGAAATGGAGAAAAAGGGAGGGAAAGGGGGAAAAGGGTGGATATGGGGGAAGGAGAAGGGAGGGGAGAGAGAAAGGAAGGGGAAAGGAGTAGGTGAATTAAAGGGGAAGAATCCTCAATCACAGGTATAACACCGTATAGATGTGTGAGTGGAGAGGGGAGAGGGGAAGGAAGAGGTGAGGCTAAGGGGAAAAAAGCAAAAGAGAGAAAAGAAAGAAACGAGTAGAGAGAGAGAGAGAGAGAGAGAGAGAGAGAGAGAGAGAGAGAGAGAGAGAGAGAGAGAGAGAGAGAGAGAGAGAGTGAGAGAGAGCAGAGAGAGAGAGAGAGAGAGAGAGAGAGAGAAAGAGAGAAAAAGAAAGAGAGAGAGAGAGAGAGATAGAGAGAGAGAGAGAGAGAGAGAGAGAGAGAGAGAGAGAGAGAGAGAGAGAGAGAGAGAGAGAGAGAGAGAGAGAGAGAGAGCAGAGAGAAAGAGCAGAGAGAGTAGAGAGAGTAGAGAGAGCAGAGAGAGTAGAGTAAAGAGAGAGAGAGAGAGAGAGAGAGAGAGAGAGAGAGAGAGAGAGAGAGAGAGAGAGAGAGAGAGAGAGAGAGAGAGAGAGAGAGAGAGAGAGTGAGTGGGTGAGTGAGTAGAGAGAGTGAGAGAGTGAGAGAGTAGAGAGTAGAGAGAGTAGAGAGAGTAGCGAGAGTAAA
>NC_091587.1:17957557-17960057 GCF_042767895.1 Penaeus vannamei | reverse complement strand
AGGATAAAGCTGGTTGTAGATTAAACCGAATCATTTGAGTTTCTTGCTTCAACCTTTTGTACTGAAGCGGTTTTTGAGTTGATCAAGTGCTGAAGTGTTTCATGAATCTCATCTTAAAAATGAATCAGATATTTCAGTACATAGCTATGGACTTCGTTGATTCAAAAGGGAAAATATATTTATTACATAATGAGATTATATATATATATATATATATATATATATATATATATATATATATATATATATATATATATATATATATTATATGTATGTATGAATATACGGTTTCATTTAAACGCAGACAATTAACACTTTTGCTCCCTGCCGCTTTTCCCTTCTCTCTCTCTCTCTCTCTCTCTCTCTCTCACACACACACACTCTTTATATATGTGTGTATGTATGTATGTATGTATGTATGTATGTATGTATGTATATGTGTATGTATATGTGTGTATATATATATATATATATATATATATATATATATATATATATATATATATATATATATATATATATACATACATATATATACATATATATACATATATATACATATATATACATATATATACATACATATACATATACATATATATACATATATATACATATATATATGTATATATAAATATATATATAAATATATATATACATTTATATATATATACATATATATACATACATATATATACATATATGTCTTCATCTCTCTTCCTTTCTCATATCCCCCTCCATCCTCATCTCTTCCCTCCCATCTCCTTCCCCTCTCTCTCTCTCTTTCCCTTAGCTGGGAATATTAGCTCCCCTCCCACCCGCACCCCCACCCCGCCCTCCCCGCCTCTCTTACCATCAGCCGGGCCTCGATTTCTGCTTGATCTCGGTCAAGTTTTCGCTACATCTCCTGAGTGGTCGTCGCCGTTGACCGAGTTACCGCCCGAAGGGATATCGTTTCGGGGAAAATCTCTCAGCCTTCGGGTGGCGAGCGAGTTAGCTGCTGTCGGGAAACGGGAAGGCTGAGATGGTGAGACGGGAAGGGAGACGAAAGAGAGAGAGAGAGAGAGAGAGAGAGAGAGAGAGAGAGAGAGAGAGAGAGAGAGAGAGAGAGAGAGAGAGAGAGAGAGAGAGAGAGAGAGAGTGAGAGAGAGGGAGGGAGGGAGGGAGGGAGGGAGGGAGGGAGGGAGGGAGGGAGGGAGGGAGGGAGAGAGAGAGACTGACAGACAGACAGAAGAGATTAAAAATTAATTCTCTGTCAAATCAAGTCAAATTCGGATTTGTTGTCGCAAGGAGTATCAAGTCTTGCCTCGATATCTTGCTGTGTTTGCCTGAGCTTGATTTGGAGGGTGTCTGGCGTTTTGTTTGTCTTCCTGGTTATGTCTGTTTGTCTTTCTGTCTGACTTTCTGGTTGCCTCTATGACCGGCGTTCTATCTTGTTATGTGTGTCTACGTATTTCTGTCTGGCTATGTGTGTGTGTCTGTCTTTCTGTCCTCTCTTTTTTGTCTATCAGTCTTTCTTTCGGCGTAGGTGTCTGTCCTTTCTTCTCTTTCTTCTTACTCACCTTCCTTCCTTCGTATGCCCCTCTCCTCACTTCCTTTGCGATTCCTCCCTTCCCACTCCTTCTTTGCCACTCTCTTCTCTTCCTTCGTCTCTCCTTCCCTCCGCCCTCTCTACTCATTCCTCCCTGCACACTCCTGCCTTCCTTCTTCTCTCCCTCCCCAGATCTTCAATCTCACCCACCTTTTTCACATTCTTTCTTCCCTTCATCTTCCCTTCTTTCCAAGCCTTTCCATCTCATTCCTTTCTTGTCACGCTCTTTCCTTTCTTCGCCTCCCATCCTTCCAACTCCTTCCTTCCCTCCTCTCTCTCTCTCTCTCTCTCTCTCTCTCTCTCTCTCTCTCTCTCTCTCTGTCTCTCTCTCTCTCTCTCTCTCTCTCTCTCTCTCTCTCTCTCCCCGTCAATTTATTCTTCCAGGTTTTCCTATTTGTCTGGTTATCTGTTTTTTTCTCTCGTTTCTCCCAGTTCCCGCTCATCTCTGTTGACATTGCCACTTTTTTCTTTGCCTTCCTCAAATTATCCGGTTTCATGACTTTATCCGTCCTCCTGTGAAAAAAGGAGAAAACAAGATGAACGAGGAACAGGAAAATTAAGAAAAGCATAAAAAAGGTGAAAAAATAAATGAAAAGGAAAGAAAGAACAAAAAATGAAGTGAAAAATGAGAAGATAAAGGGAGAAACTGGAATAAAAAGGGGAAAGTGGAAGTAGAAGTTGGAGAAGAAGAAGAGAAATGAAGAAGAAGGGGAAGGAGAAGAAGAAGGAAAAGAGAAAGATGGGGAGATGGCGACTTACAATAACGGAGAAATACAAAGTAGGTGGAGACAAACAAAGAAAATAAGGGAAAGGAAAGAGACTAAATAATACGAATAAAAGAAAATGCAGTAAAGAAAGGAGACAGACAAAATTAAGAAATACAGGAGATGGAACAATGGAGAGTATCAA
>NC_091587.1:17942752-17944557 GCF_042767895.1 Penaeus vannamei | reverse complement strand
GCAGGCTTGGGTTTCCAGGATTTTTTTTTTTTTTTATGTTTTATAGTATTTTTGTTGACAAGCCTAAGAGCTCCAATTACCACCGGGTATTCTTAAATGCCACATTCTTTCAGTTTTAATTTGTAGAGCTTTATATTTTGACAATTTATCAAATTACATTACTGATACATTTCTGTCAGTAGGTACTGACATGTCAAGCATCATACGTCTTTTCAGTGCGGTCTCTTTCTATTATATCAAGTATGTTACCTCAGATGCTTTTGTCACTATTAATGCCAAATCCCCTATGATGGTACCATGTTCATTCTCGACCACTTGCAAAGGCTTGTGTTCATACCCTTTCTCAGCGAAGGGGGATCAAAGTGTTGGCATCCAGTGAGTATACTAACCAGCGTGATTGTGCTTTTTCATTTACTCGTTTGATCTCGTAACGAACATCCGAAGACTAAATGATCAATGGTCTTACTGAATTGGTCACACAACCGACACTTTGGGTCTGCTCCATTTCTGATTATATTTCCTTGATAGCTCCTTCCAAAACATTTGTTTCAATATTGATCTCTTGTGAAAACTTTTCACTGTCTTTATAAGGTGCTCTTTTCCCCTTTTATGTGAATTTACAAGTCGTAACATCCAATCTTGGTTTAAGGCAAGATATTTTTGTAGCCCTATTGTGGTGGATTTATAAGTAAGTTCAAGTTGGAGAAGTCCCCTTTCACCATGCTTTGGGATGTACAGCATATCAACGTTTTGGATGTAGCATTCTGTTAATGATTAACAGTTTCCGGACCTTATTATCCCTTTTCTTGATATCTGATAGGTTCCAATTGATGTTAAAGCTGTATGTAACCTTTGGTACGGTAAGGGTGTTAAGTGTCTCAATTTTGTTTGCAAAATTCAATTTTTAGCACTTCCCTTACGTGTCTATAAAACTCCTTGACCTATCCTTTCATAGTGGTGTATTGTATACTCTTTACTTCATTGACTCCAAGGTACTTATATGTCTCCTCTTGCTCAAGGTTTGTCGTTTTGCATTGTCGTCCCCAAGATTAACATTTGTGGAATGGACGAACTTTCCTCTTTCAAATGTTGCCCTTCCACTTTCATCTAATCCAAATGAAATTCCGGTGTCATCACTTAAATGCTTTACGGTTTACATCAGCCTTTTTAAATCTTCATTGTTTTTAACAATTAACGTCTATGTAAAAAGATGGTCCATGTGAGAGATGGTCAATGATTTCGTTACCAATCCCTGTATCCGCACCTACTGTTGTTTAATTCTAGCGAAAGCGGAATTAATGCCAGACTGAATAGGAGTGAAGAGAATGAATCACCTTTAAATATACCACATTCCATTTAAATTGCTTCTGAGTGAATAGCACCATTTTGGTGGGTAAGAAAAAGTGTTGTTCTCCATAGTTAACAATAGTAGGCGACACCTTAAATTCCTTAAGCGATTTTAAGATCTAACTATTGGGTACATTATCAAAGACTTCCCTATAGTCAGTCCATGTCATGTTCAAATTGCGGTGTTTGGATGTACAATTTTCTAGAATCATCTTATTTATCAGCACCTGATTTTTGCAACCACTTGAACCTCTTTTACATCCTTTCTGGTTTATTGGGAACAAATTGTTGTTTTCGAGTAATGGTTATATGTACTTTGTCAAGATTGACATGAGCATTTTATAGGTAGTACTCAGACATGTAGTTTTTCGTAGGCCGGTAGTTTGTCGAGATTTTGGTGCATTTCGTTTTTTTATTATTATTATTATTATTTATTGATATGTAACACCTTCAGACAT
>NC_091587.1:17925252-17927752 GCF_042767895.1 Penaeus vannamei | reverse complement strand
CTGGCCTTTCAAGATTCACAACTGCTTTCGTTTGTCTTCCAAATCATCGAGTACAGAATCATTCATTGTTATTCTAGCCTTTCTTACAAGATACACAACCAAGTTTCCAAAAGATCCTTGGAAAATTTTCTTTTACAATGACAAAATCATCTACTTATATCTTTTTAATAACTATGGGCCACTTGTTTCTGAACGGAAGCAACTGAACATGTTTCCTTTTCCACATATTCCAAAATTAATAGGAATGATATTGAAACCTTCTCCGTATTTTATTGACTAGAGGACTGGAATCTCCCAAGTGGCGGTAACACAGCCTCTTTCATTGGCTTGAATCTTACTCTAACGGCCACAACTACAGCTGTTAGTTCCAACCTAGGAACTGTAATAGGCTTACACGTTGTCACTCTAGGCCTCGACATGACAAATGCACAATGAATGAACACTGCCCATCATGGCTAACATCAGAAAAATGGTGAAGTTCAGCTGATTTAACCTTTCCATATTCATCAGGCTAATAGCACCTAAGGATCTTCAACTCTTTCAACTGAATCAAATTTTCTGATATATGTTCATTCCAGTTTAGTCCGAATGTTTTCTTAATTGGCAAGGCTTTACTAGAGAGGTGTAAACTCTTTAGGCTTTTAGCCATTTCTTCTGTTATCCCAAATAAGGTAGCATACAGGTAGCATACAGCCTTTTTTTCCACATTGCCATGCATAATCAACAGTTTTAGTATTCCAAGCAAAACTTGCTACACCTTGAGAAGTAACACCATACAAATGGCTTCTATACCACATGCAACTCCTACATGGTCCTTCCTGAATCTGTACAATGCACCAATTAAGTTCTTCGTCAGATTCAGACATTGCAGGAGAGTTTCAATGATTCAATCTCATAGACAGCATTGCCATTAACACCTACTCTAATCTTTTTAGGTTTCCTTAGATGACGCAGCCCGTGATGCGGAATATACCATACTCTTAAATCATTGAAATTTAGCTCCTGACATAGTACCTCTTCTGCATAGCCTCTGTTTATGAGCTCTTTCATAAATGCAACATAGTCTTTTAGAAAATCATTATGTTTTAACTTCCTCTAAGACTCACCATCCTGCACAATGCCAACTCTTTACTATTTGAAAACTTGACATTATCATCTGTCAGTGGGAGGAGCAACTCATATATATATACATATATATATATATATATATATATATATATATATATATATATATATATATATATATATATATATATATATTTATATATACATACATATATATATATATATATATATATATATATATATATATATATATATATATATATATTTATATATACATACATATATATATATATATATATATATATATATATATATATATATATATATATATATGTATATGAGTTGATGATGAATACCTTTCATTTTTCTCGATTTCTGTGTCTTGATACGAACAAGAAACATTTCCTGTTTCCTTTTCATTGAATTCGAGTTCTAAAAACTTTCTAAGTTGTGCAAAGTCATTTATTTCATTCACCTTAATTGGTGAGGAAAGAAAACTACATTTTGTGTCTCCATTAATGATGACCTTATTGACTATTACTTTCCTAGCTATGGCTGAATCTGAGTCACATGTCTTGATAATTGCCATTGACTCTCCCTCTGATACTCCAGCCAAGCAAAGTTCTCCTTGCATAAGCTCGTCAGTTTTCCTAGGAATTATCTCCCTCGGCTTGATGGCACGCAATTAATTCAAATAATATTCTTTGTAAGTGAGGCCACCCTTTTAGTTTCTGGCCTCGGAATTTGGTCGCATCTAGCTGGTGACAGTAAGTTAAACCTCCATATTGTATTAATACCACATACTATCAGTCTTTTAGTCTTTGTGTTTTCCATCGTTTGTTCGCCTGTCACTGCTGTTAACTTCAGGTGTACTTCCGAGTCCTGAATCTTAAGGTCATTCATGGTGGATTCTAATAAAACATGCATCTGACTGTTCGTCCAATAATGCATAAACTAGTACCTTTTTACCTGTATTACTTTCATAATGTATCCATACTGGTATTATCATGAAATACATCATACCTTCTGACTCTTATAATCTTTGTTTTATTGGAAACTACATTATCTTTAGCTTCCCCATCGATTTTGCTGGAGTTAACATTGTCCTCTTTTTTCTTTCTTTCTTTTTTGCAATGTTACTGTTTTTGTAGCTTCCTGTTCCTTTTCTTTTATTTTTTTCTAGTATAGCCTAATGAAGAGATGTTGGATTACATATTGTACATATATTCTTTCTTCTGCAGTGTTTAATAATATGGTCATGTTTTAAACAATACTTGCAAAGATATGCCTTATGGACACCGTCAAATTTTGACAAATAATCATCTCATTAAACCCTTTATATTCGTCGAATTCATGATCAGCCTTGCAATGACCTTGACTCATTGCCATTACTGCACCAAGAGATGATATTGGATGACAAGCTTTCTTTGCTTCT